>NC_081423.1:31287107-31566508 GCF_949786415.1 Peromyscus eremicus
CAAAGACACCAACAAAGCCAGGAATACACACTGCTCAGAACCACTGCTGCAGGTCTGCCTTGTGACTTACAAGATCTGCAGATGAAAATACTGACATGAATGGATGAGCAGCAAAATACAGACCATGGCAAACTCGTCTCTTATAAAAACAAATCATGAGGAAACAGAAAAAGGAGAAATTGTAAATGACAGGTGACTCAGTAGATTTATTTACCAAATGCCAGGTGAAGATCTTGTTGAATCACAATTTGAAAAAAAGCAAGTAATTGGTAAAAATTAGAAAATTGGTAAAATACAAACAATGATTTGACACATGATAATATTAAAAAATTATTAAAATCTTTTCCATAGGGTAATGACATTCTGGTCATATATATGAAATAGTGCTTATGCTTTAGAAATAGGAGTACTTTGAAGTAAGCCACTGGGGCAGAAGAAAGAACACCAGCAGGAGTTAAGGCTGGACAATGAGGTCACTTAGTTCTTAACAGTATTTTCTCTAATTCTGTACATGCCTTAGTGTCCACTGAAATGAGGGCTCAGTATGGACAATAGCTTCCTGTGGCATTCTGAAGGAGAGCTGAGAAAAAGCAGCTACAGTGCCCCTCAGGAAAGTGTCTGCTTTCTAACTCAGAAATGGCTATTAGAGACATCAAGGGTGGGGCAGTGCTGATTCTTCATGAGAGTAGGCTTTTAACCTGTTTGTATGACAATAGATCGTCTATACATTTCTGCTCCATTCTAAATCCACTAGAGGAGCTCGAACCTAGATGAGCTATTATATACATATATATATATATATATATATATATATATATATATATATATAATTTACCTATGTCAAAATAGGATACCATAAACAAATTTTTAGTCCAAGTGACAAATTAGAACATGGTGTTCATAATCTATAATAGAATGGATGTTCACAATGTAAATATTAGGTTCTATACTTAAAATATCATGATGCAATTAAAGTGTGTATACTACATACCAATAAGGAAAAATAATGTGCCCCAGACAATAAGCTATGTTATCTTAGTTATATAAACACATATAATATGCAGAAAGTACATATGTGTGTACATGAATGTACTTGTATATATGAAAGTACTTGACTATATTCATTGATCATATTTTCCCTTAAACTCCTTGTTCCCTATCAGTCTAATCTGGATACTTCACTACCCTTTAGGGAAAGATGTCACACTAGTACTGGGGACAGAAAATACCTTTAACTCTGGAAATGTGTTTAAAGGCTGAAATCCACATGGGAAATGTGCAAAATAGCTTTTTGTTTGTTCTCTTTCCTAGAAAGGAGAGTTGCACATTCTCTGGAGATAAGAACAAGGAAGGAGACTAGAGTACTACAACTGAGTCATAATCTTTGACAAGAGGTGTGCCCTCTGCCCTCTCCCTGATGCTGATCTTGAGGGAATAGATGAGAAAGAATGTGCACATCAGCACATGGTGAGCAAGCAGAGCAGAATGCTGCCTACTTTCCCTCCCACATCCAAACTGTGGTGGTGTGCATCACTAGAGGAGCTGCTCATGCCGTCAAGGCAGGAGGAACTTGGCCAGACATGGCTGGGTGGGAATTGATGTGGTATAGGTAGAATCACTCTGGTGCAGCCCTTCTATGCTCCTCCACATCCTTGAAGAATTGTTCTTCATTGCAATGCAGGAAGACAGAAGTATGCACAGCTGCAATGCTCCTGGACAGGCCAGCAGATGGTGGCATAAACAGTATGGCTAAGGGCCAAATGGAGTTGCCAACACCTAGCTGGGTGACTAGGGGATGAATGGATGATGTACCTCTTAGCTAATTCTAACCTGACAGAGCCCATGAAGGACCAGCTGTCCCCTCACCCCGGGAAGCCACAGCAATTCTTAAATCCCCAGCATTTAGACAAGGTCCAAGGATGAGGGAAGGGGAAGCTCCACTATCAGGACTAATGTGTAATGATTTCACATTAAGAAATGGGGTTATTTCCTATGCTTTTGTTGCTACTGTTTAGTGAAATGGAAATTATGAAGAAAAATGGAGATCTTGAATACAATACTTCAGCTAAAAGTATTGATTTTAAGTGTTCTTCCCACTAAAAGTGTAAATTTCTTGAAACCCCAAACATATTTTTCTCCACTACAGTAATCATTCTATTATCTGCACAATGGTCCCCCTGCCCCTTGTCTGTGTGACACATTCCAATGATGTTAAAACCACAATCTGTCTGGACTTTCCATGTGCTATGAAATTTCATATGCATATACATGAATGGCATAGTTTAATCTATAAATTAGTCAGATTAAGAGATTCAATTAGCAATTATAAATTGAAAAATTATGACAATATAGTGTAATAAAGTTATTAAAAATTCATGAATTGCTTAGTGTTGGGATTATCCATTCAACATTCTCACCATGCAGTTAACATCTCTTTGCTAAAAACAGATAAAGCAAAACTGTAGGTAAAGCAGGAGTACTCTGTGGTGGTATTGTGTTCCCCAAAATATTGTGTACCTTAATAAACTTATCTGGGGTCAGAGAACAGAAAAGCCACAAGATACTTAGGCTAGAAAATGTTAGCACACGCCTTTAATCCTAGCATTCCAGAGACAGAAATCCCTCTGGATCTCTGTGAGTTCAAGGCCACACTGGAAACAGCCAGGCATGGTGACTCACACCTTTAATCCCAGAAAGCAGCCTTTAATCCCAGGGAGTGGTGGTAGAAAGCAGAAAGGTTTATAAGGTGTTGAGGACCAGAAACTAGAAGCATTTGGCTGGTTAAGCATTTAGCTGGTTAAGCTTTCAGGCTTCCAGCAGTAGTTCAGCTGAGATTCATTCTGGATGAGGACCCAGAGGCTTCCAGTCTGAGGAAACAGGACTAGCTGAGGAATTTGCAAGGTGAGATAGCTGTGGCTCGTTCTGTCTCTCTGATCTACCAGCATTGACCCCAATAACTGGCCTTGGGTTTGATTTTATTAATAAGAACTTTTAAGATTCATCTACACTACTCTGTGTGTCAAAATTGTATTATGACCCAGACTTGCATGTCCTGCCAACCCAACTATTAAAAGGATGAGACAGGAGGATCATGGTGAATTCAAGGCCAGCTTGACATATATAGTGATTTTTTGAGGCCAATCCAGCCTAGAAAAAGAACTAAACCAAAAAAAGGACCAGGAGGTCTTGGACCCACTAGGGGAAAACCTACTACTATTATTCTGTAAAAAAAAAAAAAAAAAAGCAATGCTATAAAAAATACCTCCTAATGACATACTGCTGTATCTACAGAGCTTCACTTAACCCTTGCCAGGGAGGCTGCTGCTTTGGATAGAAATGAATAACAGAGACCCACAACTAGACTATGTGTAGAGTGAGAGACTCTGGTTTAGACTTGGTCCTAAATGGGATGTCTTCATCAAACTCCTCCCCTCAAGGCTCAGGGATCTATGCTGAAGAAGCAGAAAGAGTGTAAGAGCCAGAGGTTGTGGATGACTCCAAGGAAGCCATGTCTTCCAGACACAACAGGACTGATGCACATATGAATTTACAGAGACTGTGACAGCACACACGAGACTTGCACAGGTTCAAACCAGACAAGATCCCAGCACTGAGAAAGGGAAGTAAACACTTCTAACCATGAAGCTATTTGGAAATGATACCAGCCGGGAAAAGGAAAATCTGTTTTCTCAAATGGAGTGTCACTGGGTATATCAATCACACTCCAGGGTGGGTCCCTTGCCAGGAGTGGTTAGCCAACACAGACTCCACAATTCTTATTTTGTTTTGTTTGGGTATTGTTTTTTTGTCTCATTGTTTGTTGCTGTTGTTTGTTTATTTTGACTGTTGTATTTTGGTTTGGGGGTTTTGTTTTTATTTCTCTTGTTTATTTGTTTTGCTTGTTGAGAAAGCAAAAAAGAACATGAAGTTGGGTGGATAGGAATGGAGGGAGCACCTGGGAGGAGTTGAGGGAAGGGAAAGAGTATGATCAAAATGTAGTGTTTTGTTTTGTTTTAAATGACCAAGCATGACTTCATGGTAAAGTGCTTTCTGATGAAGCACAAGTACCCAAGTTTGAATCTTTAAAACCCACATAAAGCCAGGTGTGGTAGCACACATCTGTAATCCCGGAACTCCTACAGTGAGATGGCAGGAAGAAACTGCAGACTCCCTGGAAACTTATGAGCTATTTAGTGTGGTATATGCACTGGCAAACAACAAAGAGACTCAAAGTGGAAGGTGGGGTCCAAAACCCAAGTTTGTCCTCTGACTACTGTGTCCAGGCCACACTCACACATGCTTGCATACCCAATAACACACATGTGTACACATCATACACACAAATAAGCATGCATTACATAAAGATTTTAAAGCATATTTATACACATTGAATACACACAATAAAACTAGAAACAAAACAAAATAGTGCTTATCTATGTGCCCAGGTGTGTACATGTGCATGGATACATATGAAGTGAAAAGAAGCTGTCTTTTGTGAAGGCTTTTCTTTGCTGCTGAAGGAATGATTAACAAGTTTCTCACAAAAGTTTTCAGACCACAGGTTAGGAGAGAGGGACTGCACTACTTACTGGGCACCATTCCCTCTGGGCACTGCACTGCTGTCGTTTATATGGTGTCTAATAGAATAACATGACCCTGGGAACTGTTCCCCACAGAAAGAAAAGATAAGGGGACAATGAGATGGCTCAGCAGGTAAAGGTGATTGCTGCCAAGCTTTGGAACCCGAGATAGATCCCTGAAACCCATAAGGTTGAAGGGAAGAAATGAGTCCCAAAAGCTGTCTTCTGACCTCTGCATGCACAAGGCCAAATGCACACATATACAAAAGGAACAAATGAATGAATACATACATATTAGATTTTTTTAAAATAAAAGGTAACTATGGAAAACATTAAAAATTATCCCTTGTAGTTCACATGAACTATGTAGCATATAAAAACAGATTCTAATAGTGCCTTTTCTGCACCATCTACAAATTATTTTTTCTTGAAGATGGAAATACACTGAAGTCCTTGAGTACAATCCTATGGCAAGCCATAGAAGGCAGCATTTCCTGAACTGGAGAACAGCTGATGCTCCTACCACACAGTGCTATATTTCATCCTTCACACACAGCCCATCTATGTCATTGTTATCAACATATACTGACAACTGTATTTCTATGAAGCCATAGAGCTGTCATCCTGTTTATCCCAAGTTCATTACTTACACATAGCAAAGTTCTCAGAAAGCCTCATTTCAAGTAAATAAATGTGTATTATACATTGTTTATTAAATTTTGTTGGTGCAAATCCATTGCACATAGGGATTGGTTTCATAAATGTGATTTCTTGTCATGGAATCACTAAGCATCCTTTATGTATAGTACATTGTCACTGGGCAGGGAGGATATAAAGATGAATGAAAGGATTTGTGGAGAATTTACAGTTCTAAAGGAAGAACAGATAAGAAAACAAGTGATAATTATGTTAGACAAAAGAAAACAAGTACTGTTAGTAATTATAGGAAGATAGCTGAGTGGAGGATAAAAGAAAGACATAGTTAATTCTGTGTGGGTGTTTGTGTAGGCTTTTAGTGAGTGATAAGGAGTGAATAGGAAGGAAAACAGCTAGGACTGTGATGTCATAGCCAATGGAAGATGTCATAGGAACAAACAAGGGTGTGTGAAAGGAAGTAAAAGTCCTTCTACAACTGGGTCAGATCTCCAGCAAAATGAGTTCTTGGGATTCAGGCTGAGCTAATCACTTTACATTCTAGATTCACTGATAGGCTGAAGGCACGTAGTAGGCCCTTTTCTAAAAGATAAGAAATGGAAACTAAATGAGACATGCATGCGAAGAATATGGTTTCTAGGAAAGCCTAAGTGCACTGTTCTTATTTATCATTTAAGGGTGGCAGGGGAGGCTCTGAAGACACAGGTTTATGAGATAGATCTGGGTTTCCACTTGAGACCGGCTTAGAAACATGACCTGCAACAGGACCAGGACTTGCAGAAAGAACAGACAGCTTCTCTTTTGGTTTAAAACTTTTCAAATGGGTCTCTAGCTAAACATAAATCAAAATCCCAAGTCACTAGCTGTGATGAATTTGGAGTTGGTCATCTGATGTCTTCATCTGTTGAGACTGCCACAGCTTGTGGATAAGGAGTGCCCTCTATTGGAAAGGAGGCCTGCTAACTTCCCCTTACTGTCAGGAAACCTTCCTAGGGCATCTGCATTTGCACAATGGTTCCCTCTGAATTTTAGACATCAGTATTCTGGCTTTCTTAAAAATGTATGTACACGTTCATTGACAAGAGTCCATGGGATGTTAGAAAGGCTGTTAGGAAGAACATGACCGCAAGGATGAGTGAAAGGACAAGCTAAGTACTCTATATTAAAAAAATATTCCTTTTGAAATGTGAAATACTGAGTGATGGTGGTGCATGCAAATAATATTTGAGAAAAAGTACCTAATGCTCATTCATTTCACTCACTTATTTAGCATTTCTTTGCATGCCTGCTGTGTCCCACAAATGAAGCTCACATCAGGGTAAAAGGTGAGGCAGGCAACCTTTGTGACAGAGTGGGAACCTACATAAAAGGGCACAGTCCCAGTTAAACATGGGGGTAGAGGCATACAAAGGTAAAAATGCTTGCATCGTATCTTAAGGAAGAGATAAGGATACACCACTTAGAAAACAGTCTTCCAGAAATAAGGAAGAGGAATCCAAAGGCCAAGACAAGATAACTGAGATGCTGTGGGACCACCAAGTCACGCATACTACAGAAATGTAGGGAACTAGATAAAGAAGATGATGACAAGCTATAGGTCAGTATGGACCACTATTCTCAACCAATACGGGCCACCAAGGGCTGAGTTTCTTAAAGACACTTGGTGACTTGACACTTAGCATAGGTCTACAATGGCTCTTACTTTCATACTGGACCTCTTGATACGAGACAAATCCCTCTTCCATCTATGTAACTAAGCCCTGCCCCTTTTTGAACAAACATGATGGAACTGGAAACTAATGAGCTATTAAGAGTTTGGGGGGCTGGAGAGATGATTCATAAGTTATGAATACATACTGCTCTTGCAGAGGACCTGAGTTTGGTTTCTAGCACTCCTGCTGGGTGGCTCACAGTCATCCATGAATCCAGTTAAAAGGGATCTGACTCCTTCTTCTTGTATCCATATCCTCCATATCCTCCTGTGTACACACACACACACACACACACACACACACACACACACACACACGAACAATTAAAATAAACTCATTAAAATAGACTTTCATGAATAGAGATAATCAGAACAGAGAACAGATCTGGAATAAAGCTGGAATTTCAAGGGTTAACATGCTTCCGTTTTCCAGCATCTATGAGTTATAACAAACATCCAAGTCTCTGACTCCAAAGAGGACACTTTATTAGGCTCCTAGCATTTTTATAAACAGCCCAAGACTGAGTGACAGTGAAGAGAGCCAGTTCTCTCTAATCCCCAGGACCCTTGCCTCAGGCTTCATGTGGTTTCCCCCAAGAACCTCCTCTCTGCTCTTCCTGAGTCAGGGTACCACTCATCCCAGCTCTCCCTATAGACTTTAGAAGAAAGCGTTAAGTGTAATCATGATTCTACTGATCAGATTCCTTTGCAATACAGGGGAACAAAAGCAGCTATGTTAATCTCAGCTGAGAAAATGGGGGTAGGAGGTGGGCCTTGCCAAATAGAGAAATCACAGCTCCTTAGAGAAAGCAATTCAATTTGCAAGCTCTAATTGTAAGCTGAAATTAAAAATAATGGAAGGCACAAAGCAATTGTATATAAAAGTCCAGGTAATGTCAATGAAAAGGAAAAGCATCCCTCAGTACCCAAGTGCTCCTCTCAACTTGTTTTCTCTTATGAATCTGACAATTATTTCTACATTTCCCATTATTTAATAGGCAAGAGGTTAAAAGAAGCAATGCAATTAAAATTGGGAGTGAAAACACAGGCACATCTCTTCCATTTGTATTGCATGCATTGTGTAAGACAATATGAAATGAAAGAAGGGTATGTGGGAAAAAGGGGGGGATATCAAGGAGAAGCAATGGTCATGAAAGCCAAAATCATAAGGGAAGGTGAAAGCCTAAAAGTCTTGGCCAGAATATAAATACAAGCTAAGTAGCATAAGGACAAATGAACTGCCTTGGGAATACGACAGAACTGAAGTCAGATATCAGCTCCATTCCTTCTCACTGAGTGGCCTCGGGCAAATTATTTAACCACAGAAAGTTCAATATCCTCATCTGTCCAGCCTTGTGGGCATATTGAAAGACTGAGTCAGATGCAACAAATGCGTGGCCATCTCAGAGCATCCATTTACTCTATGCTTGGAAGGGCAATGCCTGACGCACATCAAAAGTAGTAATGCTTGTTTATTAGTTGAAGCCAAAAGAAGAACAAATGCTCTTTTTGGTGTTTCTTGTTATATATATTTTTAGATTGGGAAACGTCTTTAAAACTTAAATAACAAAGTCAATGTTTGATACATGATGAACATATGGCTAAATAAATAATTTTATTTATTTATTAATAATAATTATTATTAATAAAAATAATTTTAACCAAAGTCTTACTGTGAAATACAGAGATGAGTACGTACACTGTTTAGCTCGTGGGTTCTACTTAGGAACCAAAGTCTGCCATTTTTCAAAGTTTATATACTGAAGAGCTAACTCACAAAGACACTGCATTTGGAGACAGGGACTTCAGGAGGTAATAAAGGTTTAAATGAGGGCATAATGGTAGGGGATGTGATAAACTTAATCTATTGTCCTTATAAGGAGAAGAGCCAGCAAGAATGTAGACACATAGAGAAAAACCATGTAGGGACACAGCACAAAGGAGGCAGCCTGCAAGACAAAAGGGAGGTCTCAGAAAAACATCAGACTAGAGACACATTGATCTTGAACTCATAGCCTCCAGGTAGGTGAGAGGAAAAAGTTCTTTGCCTTGAGTCACTTGTGATGTTTATTAGCCTTCTGATACTATAGTAAAATACTCTGGATAATCAGCCTATGAATAGAAAAAGTTTTGACTCTGATTTTGGAGACTTTGGGTCATGGTCTTTCAACATCACCCTGTTGGGTGTGCAAAAGATAGAACATCATGGTGGGGAGCACATGGCAGAGCAGAGGTGCTCACTTCCAGGTAGGCAGAAGAAAAGAGAGACAGTTCACATCTATAACAAAGCCTCTCCTCCAAGCTCATTTAGCTAGGAATCCACACCTTGATTAATCCCTTGAGGATGTCTGGTAGTTCATGATCCCATCACTGCCAGTCTAGGGACCAAGACTTCAGCAAGTTATATTGGCAGACCATATCTTGCAACCTATAGTATTTTGTGATGGAAGTGTTATCAGACCAATATACAATTTTATGACAGATAAAATTCTAAATCCCATCTCATTTGCTTGCCAGTAGAGAAACTTAGGCCAGGTTAGTAAAGTATTTGAACCTTTACTTCCTGGTCTATGAATAGAAATGATGGCCCTGGCTACCACCCTGTTAATTTGTAAGACTCATTCTTCTCATCCAAGGTAGGATACTAATCTACTACTCATTGAATTATTGTAAGAATCACCACCATGTATATAAAATCTATGACAAATGGTGGGATGCAAGAGACAGGCATTAATTATTAATTACTCTTACTGTTGTGGGTGTTACAACTCCATTGGAGATTTAAAAACAGACATGGGGAAATTACACAGCCCTCACAAGGCTTCTCAGCAAATACATGATAAATCCAGATGTGATGGTGGAAACTGCTAAGTACTACTCATTACCAAGTCTTTTTCATAGTGGCTAAACTTGTTATAATGATACAAAGTCAGGATGCTCAGGAAAAAAGAACAACTCATATTGTCCACCCTTTCCTGCTGTAGAAAGCCAATGAAATACAAAAAGAAGAATTAGATAGAATATACAGAAAGTTTCCTTGTAAGGAGGATGCACATTTGCCATATGCCCTTTGATCTATATTTACTTGATAGATATTTGCCTAACATAAAGACATGACAGTTGAGGGAGCTCCAGCATCAATAGTCAGACACAAGACCACTCTGACAGTGAAAATCACATGCTATATAGATGCTGCAATACCAAGATAAGGAGTCCTTAATGAATTTTAAGATGTTACATTATCCATATATGCACACTTCTGAATTTTCTTTATGTATAAGAAAAAGTACTAAGAAGCTCTTTATGGCTTCTATTAATAACAGCTAAACATTATTTTTAAAGTATTGGATATACTATATAGTGGGTCTATATATTATATAGGATATATAGATATAGTGCTGTGGGATGGTCGGTTTGTCAAATGTGTTGCTAATTAGTCAATAAATAAAACACTGATTGGCCATTGGCTAGGCAGGAAGTGTAGGCAGGACAAGGAGGAAAATAAAGCTGGGAAGTGGAAGGCTGAGTCAGAGAGACACTGCCAGCCGCCATGATGACAAACAGCATGTGAAGATGCCGGTAAGCCATGAGTCACGTGGCAAGATATAGATTAATAGAGATGGATTAATTTAAGCTATAAGAACAGTTAGCAAGAAGCCTGCCACGGCCATACAGTTTGTAACCAATATAAGTCTCTGTGTTTACTTGGTCGGGTCTGAGTGGCTGTGGGACTGGCAGGTGAGAGAGATTTGTCCTGACTGTGGGCCAGAAGGGAAAACTCTAGCTACAATATAGTGAGTCTTTTTTATGTTAAATATGGGGTAAGCCTTTAAGGTGACATTCTATGTCTCCAGAAATCCATTATACCAAATAAAAGTCTAATGTCTAGTCCTTTATAATACATCCTTCTTGGAATAATATGTTCAGCTCTTGTTTTGAAAATTCATCTCACATAAGAGCACCTTGTCAGAAAGGGAATGTTCTGAGTGAATGTTCTAACTCCACAGGAGTTTCCTGAGCCCCGGTATGGAAATTAGCAAGGAAGAATTAAGGACAAAATCCAGATTGTAAGCTGAGGATCACGCATTCTGTCTACACTCAGTGATTCAGACTGAAACATACTCATCAATTCAAAGAGCAAAGATTTTTGAGTATCTGCTAAATATCTGAAATGTTAGCAGTGAAACGTGGACATGCTGCCTGTTCTCACTGAGCTTGCACGGGAGTTGAGAAAGATGCAAGCACTGAAGAGGTGAACAGAGGTAATATATAACTGTATTTAGGGTTCTATAGATAAATCTCCTTAAAGTGGCAGAGGAAGAGGCCAGACAGTGGTAGCCCATGCCTTTAATCTCAGCACTCAGGAGGCAGAGGAAGGCCTATCTCTGTGAATTTGAGGCCGGCTTGGTCTACAGAGTGAGTTCCCGGACAGCCAGGGCAGTTACACAGAGAAATCCTGTCCTGGGTGGGGTTTGGGAGAGTAGAGTAGGCAGAGAATGTTCTGTCTGAAGAGGTGATATATGAACTGGGGACTCTGTGACAGGAAGAACCCAATCAAATGTAAGCCACAAGGAACTCAGGCTGCTTCTAGGGTCAGAAAGAAAGCCCAGGAAGAGTAGAGTATACGGTGCAAGGGTGGAAACAGTAAGAGGCAATGTCACAGGGAGAAAGGTCAGATCTTTCAGCTCTTATAGACCAGGCTAGTAAATTCAGATTTTTATCGTAAGTGCAGAGTGAAACTAGAAGACTCTGAAACAAAAAGTAAGAGGATCTGATCTACATTTTCAAAGAATGACTCTGACTTCTGGGGAGGAAGCAGATCAGGGGACTGAAAGTTTTGTTGTAAAGAAAGCATCTGGACCCCAGTGCTATGATCATATGTAAAACAAAGATGTAGGCAAGGTGTCAGGCATTGGATTGGTTTGGAGAGTACAAGGCATATTGGGGCCATGGGTAGAACTAGAATCATGTAGCTCACTAAGGGGTTGCTTTGACACCAGCAAAGGGATTTGGGTTTTGCACTGAAGTTTCCTTTTAAATTTACATTGTTATTTAAAAAGCTCACACATCTGAAAAATCTCTGTCTCATGCATCCCTTGATCCTGGATTGACCATACCATAATTAGTGCACTGAATAACCATGACTGTGGAGAGAGGCAAAATTTTTGTACCTGTGACATAGTTTTCATACTTTTAACTTTTTCTGGGTTTTCACCTTAAACTCCTGGCACCATATGGAAATGCAGTACCTGGAGCACATGCTCTAATCTGAGGATCTCTTAGACAAAGCCTTTGTTCCACAATCAAAATGTTAATTCTGAATAAATTAGAAAACCCTTGCCGGGATGGTATAATGCAGAGCACCATTTACCTCTGAACACATGTTCCTGCCTTTCCTTTCTTTTTTATGTCTTAAACACCTACTTTGTGGGAGCAGAGAGATGACCTCATTGTTTGGGAGACTGTTTCTTGATGCTCAGCAGCTAATAACATCTGCAACTTGTGTGAGTCTAGAAGATATCTTTCTCTCTCTTCTCCTCATCATCCCCATTCCTCTCCACTATCTCAGCAGTGAAGAACTGGAGATAGAATCCTATGAACCCCAGAAGGTCTGGATGCCACTGAATGAAATGCTGATAAGCTTTCACTATGAAAATGGCGAATATGCACATTATCAAGGTTGAAGAAATGAAAGCAGGAAGAAACTTTTTGAGTAATTGCCATAGATGTGCACCTCAGAATGATCCTGACTTTCATGTAGTCTGTTTGGCTTCTCATCTTCCCAGCAAGTGTCTCTAATATTTACAGGTAAGATAACTGAAACTCTAAAATCAGTTTGCCCACAGAGCTCGATACTTAGTGGGGATGTAGGAATAAAATTGACATTCTAGCAACTCCAAAGCTTATACAATTTTCTTAGACCAATCTCTGTTCTCCTCAGTAAGTGAGCCATCACTGAGGACTGAAGTCTTAACCACTAGCTAACTCAGAGACTTTCATAAATAAACCAGATTTCAAGAGTTGTATCCTCATGAGTCTTAGAGAGATTAATAAAAGTGAAAGTACCATATACTTTAAATTTCATCATATATCAATTAAAAATGTAAAAAAATTAAAAATAAAATTTGAGCAAGCATAGTATGGTTCATATAACATTATTTGAATTTATTTCCTTCTAATAAATATAACCCTTATGAACAACTATTTCCTTGAATAGTTCATAATATAAACTTTAATAACAGAAGTTGTGATAATGAATATAGCCCACAATACCTGGCAACTTTTATCAATGATAGCAATGACAACCGCATGTTACAATGAAGACATAGTCTTTTCTAGGTCATGCTTAGGTATTAGTTCATTTATTCTTAGAATGAGGAGGAGGAAGGAAAAGAAGATGAAGACGAAGACAAAGATGATGGAGGAGGAAGAGGAGGAGAACGCTAGGCAGCAGAAGTTTGTGTTTATCATGGTCCCCATTTTACAAGTGAGAGAACAGAAGTGTCAATTAGAAGTAATTAATCAAGTTTAAATGCCAGGATGAGAATCCAAATATCCCTGTGTCCCAGTTCCTACTGAATTACTATGCAGGATGATAGTCAATACATCTCTATTCTTTTTTCATAATATTTTTATTGATGACTTGAGAATTTCAAGTCATGAACCCCGAGCACAATCACTTCACACTCCTCCCAAATCCACCCCTACTCTTGTAAAAACACAACCCCCCCCCCGAAAAAAAAAAAACAGGAGAAAAAGAAAAAAAAGACAAGTCCAATTTATGTTGCTCGTAACTGGAGCTTGCTCAAACTCCTGGTGGCCAGTCCCTTAAAGAAAATTGAGTCCTTCCCTACCTGTACCCTTGCCAGAAGCCATCAGTTTGGAGAGCTACACCTCAGCATCCTCATCTCAATTTTTAAGAGTTCTCTTTGGTGGCTTTCTGTCTAGGCTACCACTGGTTTTGGAGTGTGGGGTCAGGGTAGGCGCTGTCACAGAAGACTTCTATGTCTCTCTTTCCCTATTCTAGTTCCATTCTTCTAGAAAAACATGGTTTCTTGATGATGGGATGGATGCCTATCTCTGTTAAATATTAAGATTTTTTTTCTGGGTGCACTAAGTGGAGTAGAATTATTTAAGATGAATGTTTGAGGGGCCTTTTTTGTTTTTTTTTCTCAGCAGTTTAAGCCCTTACTAATCTAATCAGACTTTGTATTAGGTCCTAGTAACTCTTGCCCAGGTAATGATTTCCTCCCTGTAAGAGTTTTTCTCTCTCTCTTGCTCTGCTCATGCTGCCCATGTCTGGGATTAGAACAAGAAAAATTGCATATGAATTTGGAGCTGAGCAGTTCAGGTCTCCCTGGAGGAGAGAGTGAGAAACAGGCAAACACTGTGAGAAACAAGAGTCAATTGTTTTGACTAACAGAGATGCTGATGCTTAGAATCACCACTTCCTTTTTAGTTCACAGCCAAAAACTGAATACTCAGAGACTCATAAGAAACCATTCTGCTTTTCTTTGGAGCATGTTATGGTCTTGCCTTGACCCCTGTACTAATATACCATGTCTCCATGTACCCACATCAGTCACTATTTAGCTCAAGAGAAGATTCTCTACTCTGACAAGATAGATGACTCCTCAAGTTCATGGTTCATGTTCATTACTTCACTGGTCCATGTGAATCCTAAATCAAATAATGTTTCTGAGTTTGTCTGTGATGGTGTTTTCACACAAAACTCGAATTTGAATCAGAGGACTTGGTGAAGCAGGTTCCCTATGTGAGAAAGTACCAACAATCCATTAAGAGCCTGAGTAAGACAAAAAAAATCGAAGAAAAATAATTTGTCCCTTTTCTTTCTGCATTGCTGTTTCAGCTTAGATATCATTCATCTCCCAACTTTGTACTGAATTGCACCACACACATCCCTGGCTTTCTATCTTCCAGAAGGAAAAAGATTGGGTACCTCAGCCTTCGTAACCATGATTCAACTCCTTATAATAACCCTCTTTGAAAGGTAAAACAGATTCACACACACACACACACACACACACACACACACACACTTCTATTTCAGAGAAACATACATATAAATAGTATGTCTATTTCTATTTACAAAAGTATGCATGCATGTGTGCATATAGATTTATATCGCAGTATTCCTGTGTCTGTAAAGAACCCTGACTAATATAATGGTCATGAGGGTAGGAGATGATAGCTCCTAATAGTTATTTAGCATGGCAAGGCTTCCCTAGGGTAAACATATAACAGATGCAAGCACCTGCCTACAATGTTTTCTTTGGAATTATCTATATTTATTGTATGTGTATTAATTTTTGTCTGTATGTATGTATGTATATGCATCATGTGTGTGCCTGGTGCCTGGTGCCTGTAGACGCCTAAAACGGCACGGTATCTCCTAGAACTGGAGTTACAGGTGGTTGCCAGCTGCCATGTGAACATTGGGAACCAAACCCAGGTTCTCTGCAAGGACAGCAGGTACCTTAACTTCTGAGCCATCTCTTCAGCCCCAGTTGTTTCAAGTGCAGTGTAGAGGGCCAGGAAGATGGCTCAGTCAGTAAAGATGCTTGTTACCAAAGCCTTACAATGTGAGTTTGATCCCAGGGACCCATGTGGTAGAGAAGCAACTCTTGTAGGTACTTCTCTGACCTACACACACACACTCTGTGGCATGCACATGCCCACAGGGTACACACACACACACACACACACACACACACACACACACACACACACCACATAGAGTAAACAAATGTATTAAAATTTTAAAATATGAACAAAGTGCAATGAGTACATTAGCATGAACAAAGCAAGGTTGCACTTGAAATAATATTTAAAAAATCATTTACCATGCACAAGTCTCACAAAGGTGCTTTCAGACCTAGTACCCAATGTGATGTCACTAATCACAGAGCTATTAATGCCCATGCAGTTATAGACACAATTTTTAACTGTACTGTGGAAAACTGCAGCTGTACAGAAGCCCTTTAACATTCCACACCCATCTCTTACTCCACAAGAGAGATTATCCAGACAACTGCCCACAGGATTTTCTTTTGTTCTGTCTTTAATCTAGTTCAGTATTTCTCAAACTTCAGTCTGCAAAATAATTATTGTCTGGAGTTACAGACATTGACTCTTATTTATTGTGCTTCACGGTCAATTTCAGGACATTTCAAGGGTATTCCCAGAGCTTCTGGGTACAAGAAAGTAAACTGCACCCTGACTGTGACCATGAAACATGCCCTGCTGAGGGGTCGATGGGGCTGCACACCACCCTGGTTTCTATCCCTTGGAAAGAAGAGATGCCTATAGTAAGTCATTTCCCTAGGGGAGCCCCACCTTTCTGAAATCCCCACAACAGTACATCTGAACAGCTATGGCCCTTATTATTTTGACTATAATTCATGCCTTAGGAGCTGACTTGGAATTTACATTGTAGGGTATTCTTTGGTTTATTTATATATCTTCCTCTCACTCAGTGGTCCTATTTAATCATTTCTCCATCCTCAGCTTCTTCCTTAGTCCCTGGAACACAATACAATCTTAGTAAAGAAGGATGAGTGTAGGATGAAATTTAAATAAAATGTAAAAAAAAATTCAACCTACATCCAAGGATTGAGCAAATATATACATCAAACATGTGGCATTCTGTCCTATAATACTCCTAAAATCATTCTAAGATTGATGTTGTCATTAATGTTTTATCTTTGTCTGTAGCCGAGAAAATCCTATGTGTGTAATTTATACTTTTATTATGTTTTAATGCCATTACAATATAATTTGATTTTATATTTTGCTGAAATACTAAATAGCAAACGACCCCCATCATTATACATTCTTTTATAGCAACATCCTTAATATCCTGTCAAATAATATCCCATCATAATCAAAGTGATACCCTTATGTGTTAAAACTCTCCTAGAAAGAGTCTAGATATTCAGATTCTTTGCAATCATCACTTCAATGACAATTCCTGTAGATAAGCCTTCCCTTAATCCCAGATAATTAATTTAGAATATGATCCAAGATGTGAAAGAAATGGGTCCAAAAAAGAGCTTCTAAAGAAGATAGATAGAATTTTTTGCAAAACTGATCTTGCATGTTCTGTGTACACAGGAATAATGCATGTGGGCTTGGGATCCAAGCTGGGTAGTTTGCTTAGAATTGTTTTATTTCATCTCTGACTTTTGCTTTGAAGAGTTTTTTCTATTACTATCAGAGTCACTACTATGGAAAGCTAAGAGCTGCCAAGCACCCACTGTGCAGCTAGGATCAGCCGTTTCCATGCAATATCCCTTTCAAGATTTACAACTAGCTTAAGAGATCAGTGTGCATGCTAATTCCAGGTTGTTTATAACATACAGAGCCTAACAAATGGAGCTATTGATTGAAGCCCTGGTCTGGCTATAGTAAAATCTGTGATTGTGACCATCTATCAGCTTCCTTTCAACAGAAGACTCTTAGTTAGCACTCCCTTGGAGTATAAATGTTAAAGCCATACAACTATCACCCTTTTATTTGTGTGGCAGCATAAAGATCACAAAGCATAGTAACACATACTTTTTTACTACCAAATCATGGACATGTATTGAAGACTAGATGGTCTCCCTTGCTTTCTTTCCTTTTTCTTTCTTTCTCTTTTTCTTTCTCTTTTTTCAAACACAGAAGTATTTCTCTGTAAGAGAGAGATGGAGATTGTTTTTTTATGGAAAATTATTTCTCAAAGGTAATAGGTCAAAACACTGGCTTCAAACATGACCTAGGAACAACAACAACAAAACCAAACAAGAACTAGGTGGCATGGCTGAATCACATGGCCGTAGTGCCCAAAATAACAACTATATCTATGTGCCTGCAGAGCTCCCTAACCCAAATCAACACAACTATAGTAGAATAGCTACTATTCTACACTTCCAACCACAGTTAAAGTAAGAGGAAGCCTTACATTATTTGACCAACAATAACTGGCACAATAAATTGGGCTAATGGCTATATGTGTTCTTTTCTGTTATTCTTTATTATTAATCCTTCTTGTCAATAATCACCACTCACATGATACATTCCTACTCCTACAGCCATCCGCTGGGGAATTAGCAGTTAATATAATTAAATCCTATAGAATTCATGACAGCCAATTGATTTGTTACACTGGTTTGGGGTTATTTTCAATTGGGAAGGGAAATGTTGAAGATTTCAAAGTTGCAATGCAAAGAAATGAAATTCTAAAGATAAAATTTCAGATATGTTATGTGGGTAGAAGATACATATACACAAAAGGAAAACAATTCTTTAAAGTATCTAAAAGCACACGGAGATTTTTCAGATGTTCAAATTGAAAGAACCTTTGGATATACAGAGTCCATTCTTTCCGATTTACATGTAGGGAAGCTGAGCCCCAAAGTGGTAGATTTCCTCACATCAGGGACCCTGAGTGCTTTGGCTATGATCCAGGATCACGCTGCTTAGTCTTCCTATCATTTCAGTATAACTCACTTTCTCCTGTGTACAATTTACAGAACACATCTGAGGAGACTAGGAAAGGGCAGAAGATGTATTAGGAAAACTGACCACCTCTAAATGCACATTGAAATGTTCAAAATGGCCAGGCGGCAGTGGCACATGCCTTTAATCCCAGCACTCAGGAGGCAGAGCCAGGCGGATCTCTGTGAGTTCAAGGCCAGCCTGGGCTACAGAGTGAGATCCAGGAAAGGCACAAAGCTACACAGAGAAACCCTGTCTCAAAAAAAACAAAAAGAAAAGAAATGTTCAAAATGGAGTAGAGACACTGCCAACCTTGGTGCTCTACTTCTGAATTATCTTTATTCTCAAAGCAAGGACTATTGAACTCATATGCCTCACTTCTCAGGTCTCTCCCTTGACCTTCATGTGCTCACTATGAGCCTGACCCTCTGGCTGGAGAGATGTCCAGGAATCTGAATTCTGTTCCCCAATTTTCCCTTCTCACATTTGTTAGCACTGTGGCTTGTCTGTTGTCCCTTCTTCTTTGAATATCCTCCTCCCAACTTCAATCCTCTCAACTAGAATATACTCATTGCTTACAAACAATGCTGGCCTTCCACCAGTAAAGCAAGTCTCTTCTTCGGTATATGCAAATTTTATTTACTCTCCAGTCAAAGAATTCTCTCATAGCTCCATATCGTGTTGCTATTTGTCTATTTAGTTTATCTCTCCTGGTATATGGAAAGTTTGTTGAAGACTAAATCACAACTCAGTTCATTTTAGTATCCTTCCAGCAATCAATATGTTGTCTTTATAGAGGGTTTATTGAACTGAAAAGGGAAAATATATTCTGTATGCATGATTCTTTAAAAAATCTACAGCAAATCTTTCCTAATATTACATCTACTCTCAAACACATTTTATTTCAACTTATGGGCCAACCATCAGACATGGATTATGTTTTCAAGTATACATATTTTTCTTAAAAAAAGAATATTGAATTTATTTTGCTTCAGCAGCAAGAACAGTGAAGAGTAAAAATAAGCAGACTTACCTCTTACTATAGGAACCTGTCACAGCAGTAGGTAGTATTCTAACTTTATAGATGGATAGACAGATGACAGATAGATAGATGAAAACTGGCTGATGATAGGAGATATATAAATAGATACATAGATAAATGCAGTCATAGTTATGTAGATCGATGATTGGTAGCTGATGTAGAGACAGGAAGATAAAATAGATAAGTAGAAGATAGATAGATAGATAGATAGATAGATAGATAATAGAGATAGATGATAGACACTTAAATGTTGATATACAGGATTGACAAAATAAATAGGATTGATCGATAGATAAATAGAGATAAGTATGTAGGTAAGTAGAAAGACATAGAAATAGTTGATAAGTTCACTGATTAAGACATGTTAAGGCTTTCTATGAAGAGAACAGAAACATTCTATTGATTTGCTCTTGTGCTACTATTTTTTTTGGTACTTACATAAAAATCTCATAGCCATTCAATAATTCTTATTACTTGGGAAAAAAAAGTGGATTTTTTTGGTTTTGTTTTGTCAAAATGCCACATGAGAATAACATATATTTTGCCTGAGTTGAAATTAAGAAAATGACTGTTTCCAAATAAGAGAAAAACTCTAGGTATATCAGCATTAAAGCTAACATTTTAAAACTAAAAAATGAATGTAAGCATTTCTAATGGCTAAACCTATTCTTGGCAAAGATATCAGAAAAAATGATGCCCCCTGGCTTTGCTTGTAGGAGAGCAATGTTGACAGAATCTCAACATCAGAATAGTAAAATGGCAAGAACTATGCCTACCCTTCATTGCAATAAATCTCTTTTTGTGGCTATGAGCTCAAAAAATAATTGGATGAAAGAATTAATGGAATATGCAAACAGTATTTATTGCAGCCTACTAAGAATAAAATAAACATTCTAAATACGGCATAGTAACTCAGTGGTTCAGTCAATGGCAATAGATCAACATGATGAATTTTTATACTGCCAAAGTGACTGTAAGTATTCAGAAACAGAGAAAATGTTTATGACAGAGGATTAAGTGAGAAATGTAAAATATAAAATGATATGCACAATACTTATACAATGTAAAAAGTATACACAGTAAGAGCAATGAGAGTTCCACATAACATGTAGAACATTGTATAGCAGTTGAACTTGAGACCAGTCTAATAAATGCCTTATTTAAAAATACTACAAATTAGTAAGTTTTTATTATTCAAGATCCTTTTGCATCAGCCATTTGCTGACCACCTCCTAATTGTTTTTCAAGTGGTGGCTCCTCAGCGAAACTAATGAGGTTATCAGCTTGTATTTATTACTTATTTAATCCATTAAAACTAAGTTCAAATCAGAGATCTGTTTTGTCACTACAAATCCATAGGCTGTCACATCTTAAACATCTGGGCAAAGTTTGCTTTCTCTAGGAAGCCCTCTTCCAATGATTCTTACAGATTCTTGGGCTCCATAATTGACAAATTTATTTTTATTATATGATACCTGATTCATCTATACTTCAGTGGTTAGATTCTATGATGGTTGGCGCTGTCCACTTGAAACAATGAAGAATCACCTGGGAAGAACGTCTCCATGAAGGATTATTTACATTGGATTGGCCTATAGACATGTCTGTGGGTCATTGTCTTACTCAAGATAAGTGATATGGGAAGACCTAGACCACTGTGGGTGGCACAATTCACTAAGCAGGTTCATGAACTATACAAGAGTAGGGAAACGGAGCTGAGCACAAACAAGCAAACAATCATATACGCAATTTTACTCTCTGCTCCTGACTATGGATGTGATGTGACTAGCTGTTTAAAGTCCCTGCCTTGACTTCTGTTCAATGCTGGACAGTAACCTAGAATTGTAAAATTAAATAAACTTCTTCCTCCAAGTTGTATTCGTGCCAGAGTATTTTATTACAGCAACAGAAATGAAATGAAAACGGGTTACATGTGCTGTCATCTTTCAGAATAAATTATAAAATCTTGAAAGAATAAAACCAAGTTTCCTCTTCTACAGTTACCCAATGTACCATCCTCTCCACATGCAGCTTAGTCAAGTACACTAATTTTCATACAAGGAATACTAAGATGATTTGACAAATGGACTGAATTCTAAGTTTTCTAAGTTCACAATACTTATCATGTGATATGTAACTGTGGGGGAGGTTGGTTTCCTTTTTATGCCTGACTGTCAATTTCCGTTAATAGCCTACATGTCTCTGATAACCAAGACTAACAGTACTAATGAATGTGACTTCACCATACCATGTATATGCTTAGGTCCACTGTTCAGACAATAATCTCTGGAGACTTTTGGTTCTCACTTTATATTGGTGGTTGTTAATTAGTCTGATTTCCAAGATTTAGATTAAATCCTTCCTAGGTCTTGATTAGGGTTTCTATTGTTAAGATAAAACACCATGACCAAAAGCAACTTGGGGAGGAAAGGGTTTATTTTAGCTTACATGTTCTTATCACAGCTCATCATGAATGGAAGTCAGGGCAGGAAGTCAAGGTAGGAACTGAAGCTGAGGCTACAAAGGAGTACTGCTTACTGGCTTGTACTTCAAGGCTTTCTCAGCTTGCTTTCCTTTAAAATTGAGGAGCACCTGCCCAGATTTGCCTGTAGGTTGGTTTTATGGAGGCATTTTCCCCATTGAGAGTCCCTCCCCCAAAATGACTCCAGCTTGTATCAGGTTATCATAGAACCAACCAACACAGCCTTAAGGAAGTATAACAAACATGTAAACATGTAACCTAATGAACAACAGAAACAGCAAAGGCCATTATCCATTTAAAGTTAGAGACTATGAAAGCCTAAATTAGACAGTATGGTGAGGATACAATTTGAAACTTTAAAGTGAGAATATAACTGAAAACTTTTTAAGTTAAAACAAGTGAGGTGAACAGCGTCTAACAGGTGCATGATAAAAATTAAGACTAAATGAAGTAAATACTAATTCTTATCTTTGTGAAAAGTGTTGAAATTACTAAATGAGGCAGTGGAATGTTAATTCACATCAGAAAGGATTATATATAAGTTGGTCAAACACAAGAAACAACCACTAGTTGTCCTATTTATTCAGTAGGTAAATATTCTTTAACTGAAATTTTCCTGTTTTATTTTCTCACAATTCGATTTGCATTGAAAACCATTTCTTCTGAGGTTCATTGAAACTTTTTCTTAAGCATAAGCAATTTTTACCATCATAGTCAATGGTATTTAGCTCATGGTTAGTGATTTCTGGTCCTGAAGACATGCTGGGCTGCATTTATTCTTCTCAATGCATGTTCAATAATTGTACTTACCACCTAATATTTATTCATTCAATAAATAAATATATGTACTAAGTGCCCTTTATGGGTTAGGCAGTGGTAGGGTTACCACAATTGAATAAATCAGCCATGCTCCTTTTCCCCATGAAGCTTAGAGTCTAGAATGGAAAACAGAAACAAACAAAATTATGATGATATTCAATTTTAAGACTGACAAAAGTTGGAGAGCCATCAGATTAACAAGGGGTGAAAATTGCATCTCAGAGGATGAAATAGGCTTCTTCACAAAAGCAACATGCCAAGAGACATTCCAAAGAATGAGTAGAGGCAAGCCAGAGCAGATAAAGAGATGACTTCTTCATGCAGAAGGGGAAAACACGGAACCCTCTGACATAGGTGCAAGGTGCTATTAAAAATGAGAGCAGGAAAACTCTGAGATGCAGAGAACCTCATATATGCATGATGCTATCAGAAATGAGAGCAGTGTGACTGGCACATCCAAAGGAAGAGTGCGGAATGAGGAGAGACTGAAGCTTGTCACAGGCATGGACTCTAAGATTAGATGGGTATAACTTCCTCTGAAAGAAAACATAGAAATAATTATCCCTAGAAATATCTGTCCCTCCTCACTTCACTATGAAAATTTCTGTCACACAGTCCTTCATTTCAGATACCTTGGATGGCACCTGTCACACAGTGGGCATTCAATGCTTGAGAAAAGATAAAAAGAAAGGATGATTTGGTCCTGGTCTCTCTGTAAAGCAGTAGCAAGATTGTAAGTTACTGGGGACTCTGGATTAACAGGGACAGAGGAAAGGAGGTTTTTCTTATGATTGTTATTCTGTCCCTCCTTTCTGATGGCATGGACACTAACAAGCAATTATATTGACCACCAGGTACATTGACAGCCAGTGTCAGAACGAATGCTTTAAGAGGCTCCCAGACAGGTGGGCTCCTGTATAATTAAAGTAAGTTTGGCCAAGGAAGGGATTCCAGCAAAGTTTCCCTAGAATACAATCAAATTTCAAGCAAACATTCCAAGGTTACAGAGTCAAGCAACAAAATGATACCAGCTCAGCAGCACAGAAAACATCTAGAAGAAGGAGGCAAAAAAAAAAAAAAAAAAAAAAAAAAAGCCATGGTCCAATACTGATCTGTAAGCATGATGAGAAATGATGACATTTGGGGCTTTGATTAGAACCTGCTCTCAGGATGTTTTTCCTACCTGCAGCAGTTTTGTTTTGATTCTGTAACTAGCAACTAGCCCTTTGCTCTCAGCAGAATTCAGATGTGTACAGAACTCTTTTCATGCATGCAAACAAAAATCCCTTGCAGTTTCAAATGGTTTGCCCTCTCTACTGCAGTCCATTCGATAGTTTGACTTTCTTCCTTGACTCTCTGAAGATCAACTTTGATCACCATACTGCCCTGCTCCACCTTCAATGGCACACTGTTGCCTACAGAATAACATAAAAAAGCTCTAAGCTCACTACACTTCCTACCTTCACAACATGCTTGTCTAACCTCCTCTCATTTCTTCTCCAGCTGTTCACTGTAATGAAGCCATTATTTAGCTTATTAGATGCAATGCTGAACACAGCTGGTTTCCTGTATTCATTTTTTTCTTTCCTGTCCATCCTCTTTTTTATTCTTTCCTCAAACAACTATGCCTGCAACAGAAAGCAAGACTGCCTAAAGACCTTCCCAAATCATGAAAATCTAACCAAACGTTCCAGAATCTCATTACTTTCTTGCACAAAAATCCAGATTTGGAGATATCTATTTTGTTCTCCAGAGTTAAAAACCTCAACACTGTCCTTTGTGGAATGGACAGCTTTATGTGGCAGCAGACTTTCAGAAAACACAAGTGACAAATGTAAATTTCTGTGTCTCTAAAACATTGTATTATATAGGCTTGGTGGCCTGGGATTCTGCATTTGAACTTACATTATACATGTTATAATCAAAATGGTGCAGAAATAATACTTAAGATGGTCTTCAGTATTGAGGTGAAATTTCAATGTTTTAAGTTCCTTTACTCTCATTACTTTTATTTCTCCATTGATATGCTGAAGGCAGAATTGACCTACATGTCTGGCTTTGGTTAACTAAATTTTTCTGAAAAAAAAAATAAGCATTGAGAATAATTCTACAGTAGAAATGTGTGGCAGTGTGATTTCAGTACAGTCTGAGAATGCTCCAGGCCCACTTAAAGCTTTCAGTATCAAATTTTGGTGAAGTCAGAGCGACATTGCTCTATGGCACTCCTCCAAACAATACACTATGGATTAGTACTTTCAGGGCCAGATTTATTCTCTGTGAAGCATTTCTCTTCATAACAATGCAGGGTTCCTTCAGAAATACTTTACAAGTGCCCATTTCTACCCATGTTTTAAAACCCCAGCATTTCATTTTTAGTTCCAAGGAACAGACCTCTTCTGTCAATCCAAATGGATTTGTCAGTTAAAAGCATTTACTGAGGCAGAATCACAAAGAAGAACCCTCTCTGCCCTACAAAATTACACCAGTTACACTTGGACACTAAATCTTTCTATTGACTGTTTCCTGCAAAATTTATCAGATATGTACTTGTCACGTGTTACAAGTTTTCTCATAAAAAAAAAGACATTTGACATGTTTAATCAACAATTTGTTCTTCATTTTATCTTGTCTTGGCTGAGGAAGGTTGGTTAATTGCAACCACCTGGAAGGCAAGAATCATCAATGACAGTCAGAGGGGAATAAATATCATAATGTGATTAAAAGAAAGGAAGAGAGGAGGGTAGAGAGAGGGGGGACAGAAAGGGGGGGACAAAGGGACAAAGGGAGGGAGGGGATTATGCCCTCTTCAAAAGCTACATAAATGGGTTTGGCATTTGGGAAAATGTTAAAAAAATGAAATAAACAACTTTGAAACAACATACACAATTCTGTAGAAGCAAAGTGGCTTAGCTACATTTCTATTGCTGTGAGACACCACAGCCCATTCTCATTCAAACTACCACACACAGTATCTTGTTAAAGTTCTGCTTTGCTTCAAATGAGCAACAAACATTGTTAAAAAGGTGTATTGGCTGCTGCCTTGAAATAGAAGGAAAGACCATCTGCTAGAAGGAAAAAAATGAATAAAGTTCAGAAACACATGGCTTAATTAGTTTAAGGCAACAATATTAAACTTTATGATGTTAATTTTATTGGCTATTTAGCAACTTTAAATTAACATCTCCATTCTCTTCAGTGAAAATTAAAATATCAAAGCATATGTATTCCTTGTTACTTACATATAATTAAAGTAATAACCCCGGATTAATTATTATAGAAGCAATAAATGACCAACATTTAAGCAAAGAGGCAGGAGAGAGACGAGCAGAAGATTTTAACAGTAACAAAGTGGCTCTACTTTTTTAACCAAGCTTTCATTTTATGCAGAAAACAGAGAAGTCAAAGATGGTGTTAGCCAGAAAGGACCACCCACCCGAGAAAGTTGGCTATGAGGGAACTTTTAGAGTGTTATATTTCATTAAGTGTAAAAGAATATGATTTATGAAGCAATCATAAATATCTACTCAGATCTATGCCCAGTTTTTGTTATATTAGCTTTGAGGTGGGGTCTTGCTATGGTGCCAGGTTAGTTTCAAGTCCTTAAGGAGTCTGAGGCTGACTTCTGCCTCGGTCCCCTGAGCTGCTGTGACGATAAGGCTATCTTGTCATGCCTGGCAACATTCACCATGTTTACACATACCTGATGTTCAATCAAGGCTCAAGCTTTCCCTGAAGTGTTTTATTTGTTGTTGTTGTTTCTATACAAAAAAGCTCTAGAGATGAGTCATTTTCTACTCCCTCTTTCCTCCTCTGACTTCTGTTCTTCGCCCTGTTTACACTTCTCTGTGACCACAAATTCTTTTCCTTTATTTCTTCCTGTTCATGTGTCTGTATTGAACTCATGACCATATATTTAACCATTAAGAAGAGGGAAAATTAATCAGAGTTGTGATGGTTATAAGGTAGTAACTAATCTGAAAATTCAGCAAGAAGATACTCCCACTAGACAGGTCTCCATATAATCCCACTACCTGAGCTTGCCATCTTGTTGGTGTCTCTAAGGATTTTCTTAATATTTATTATTATTTTTTGTGTACATGGCATGTGAATGCAGACACATACATGCCATAGCATGTGTAGGGAGGTCAGAGGACAAGTTCTAGAGCGGGTTCTCTCCTTCTACCTTTATGTGGGTTCCAGGAATCAAAATCAGTCTGCCACACTCAAACAGCAAGCACCTTTTACCTGCTAAGCATCCTGTCCACATCTCAATAAAGTTTTGGGGGGTTTTGTTGTTTTTCAATATGGGAAAGGGCAAATACAGTGCCTCATTTTCACAAATTATGCACTGGGGTTTCCCCTATTTGAGGAAAATCATAGGAATCAGCACATCGGCAGTGCAGTGGACAAGCTGAGCCTTGGGGAAACCATCGTCATCATCGTGGTATTCCCCACTGCTAGGGAAGTGTACATCTCAATGATGTTAATACATAAACTCTACCTGATTTCTCACTTTGTGAACCATGTTGGAGAACATCTCACTCCTAGCTTGTCTTTGGAATCAACCAATTCCAGAATCCCGCTGGAAAGGTTTCTACCAGTTCTCTCTTGCCTACAGGATCCTCTTGTGCATCAGAGGTGCTAGAAACTCCTTAATATCTGCCACATTCATATGCACACTCTGCACAAGGACCTTATCCCACACAGACCTCAATCCTCAAGTGATTCACTCTCCTGCATCATACCTGTGGCTTCTGCGACTGCGGAGTTTCTTGGCTTGTTCTCAGAACCACCTCCTGCCCTCCTACTCTGCTCTGTGTCTTGGAAAACTAGAACCCCTTCTCACTGATTCTATGTAGACTCACCCTATGAAGGATACTGGAATATGTCAGTAAAGGAGAAACCAAGTATTCACCCCTCTTACTATCTTATGTAGTTTTTTTGTTTTGTTTTGTTTTTTGTTTTTTGTTTTTTTTGGGGGGGGTTGGTTTTTTTGTTTTTTGGTTTTTTTTTTTTTTAGCAGAGGGGGCATCTCCAGTGTGCCTGTCTCCGAAGCCTATCTCCGACAGAGCAGCCCTGTCCATAGTCTCATTCTGTTCTGGTGGCTGGCATGTTTGCTTGAATAACTACCCCACTACCTCCTGTAGTCTCTTCAAGCTTCCTATGCAACCCTTTGTACATCATGCTCATGGTTGCTCTTGTACCTTTTCTGATTATTTAAATCCTGTATTTTCATTTCTTCTGTTGAACTATACAGGGCAGCATAAATAAATAAATAAATAAATAAATAAATAAATAAATAAATAATAACCCTGACTGAAAGCTTAGCAATACAAAAAGGAATGGTTTGGTTTGGTTTTCCCTAACTTTATTGCTAGCACATGACAGAAAGGGTAGTTTGAAGGAGGGACATCTGCCTTTTCCCATTGCTTGGGAGGCCCTAAAGTGGGGGCTATTAAGGAAGCATGATTTTGTAACATCTTCTATCTGTTCAGATAGAAGTTTGGAAGAAACTTTTCAAGTAGCAGTCATGTTCTTTTCCACAGACACATTTTTTTCTTTATGGAAAGAGAAAACATTATATATTTTTTTTTTTGCTCAGATAGGAGGATGCTGATGAGGAGGAGGAGATGGAGGCTTAGCATCAAACGACCAACCTGGCAACTGATGTTTTTCCCATCTCCTATCTAACTCTCAAAGTGGGGGGAGGATAAAAAGCAATTTGATTCCCAAATGTAACCAATATCTAACTCAATACATTGCTTAAGTAAATGCTCCAATTTCTGAATGGAATTGAATTGTACACAAGACTAAAAGGCCTGGCTTAATATAGAAAGTTGTTAAAACCCATAGAAAGAATACATCCAGATGAGAGATATACATATGAGAGCCAGTAAGTTTTCCAGGATCCATGTCTGTTTGGTTCTGTTTTGCTTTGCAGGACACTTTTCCATCTTTGTTTGATGTACATCCTCATATTGTTAGTTAGGCAAACAAGTATCTTAGGGATCCTTCAGATTCAAGTCACAGGAACTCACGCAAACTATTGCAATTATACAAAATATAGTCAGAGTATGTTATCTTGTAGAAGCCATCCACCCTGTGAATCCCACAAAGAGAAAATGCAGTCAAAGAGAAAAGTTTGGAACCAAGTCCAGAAGACCATCAGCAGCCGAATTCTCTGCCTATATCACTCTCCACTAACCTTGATTTTAGCTGCTCTCACCTTTGTGAAAATGGGCCCTGGCTTCTCTGTGAGGATAGCAGAAATGCTTATCTCATATCCTTGACATCTAACTTAGCCAGCACTCAGTTCCCACTAGCCTGGGGCCTGCCAATGGTCTTTAAATTCTCACTCTAATCACAGCAACTCCATCTGACTCAACATGAGTCAGGTATCTCCTTCCAGTCATTTGAGTTTTATGTAGGCAAAGGAGGTCATATACCACAAGCATTATTGCACGATTGCTCCTATCTGCAAAATAATCATAAAAGAGCAGATGGTTGCAGTGGTGGGGAGAACACCTCTGAAGCATCTCATCTCAGTAAAGAGGCTACTGCAGAAGCATGCTGACCTGAATTCAGATTCTCTGCTGCCACATAAAAGCTGAGCACAGAGGCATGTATCTCTAACCCTAGCATGGGGAGGAGGGAAAAGACAGGCAAGTCTTCAGAGTGAATTGGCAGATAGTCTAACCACTGGTGGGCTCCACGAATCTTATGAGAGACTGCCTTAAAATATAAGCTGGAGACATCATAGAAGATAGCCAACATCAATCTCTGGCCTCTACAGGCATACACAGTGGTGAGTATACCCCCAAACACACACTGTTCACATAAATGTTCACACATTCATACACCACACACACACACACACACACACACACACACACACACACACACACACAAGCACATCCACACACATACAAAAATTATGTAATGAAATCTGTAATAAGCTGATGTGTTAAGTTATAGCCTACTAAATTATTTTTACTAAAGAACTGAGCAAATATTAGAAAAGCATGGCCACCTGTACTATTTGTCCCCTTCCACCAGCTCAAGTATCTTGCTTTCTAAAGACTGAGGCTGCTATCATGAGTCCAGTAGGACTTAGCATCTACTGAAGTACCTGAAGACAGAACTTGAAGTCAGTTTTGTTCAAGAGCCAGAGAGCTTCAGAGCCTTGCGTAAAACATACTAAAGGACTAGTATAAAGCCCAACAAAGCAATTTGACTTCTGAATCATTTTGAGAGCTACAGAGTCAGAAAGGAACTAATCAAAGATTTGTCTCTCATCTCTCATGGCTGGGGAAAAGGAAGAAGATGAGATTATGAAGTGGCTTCCTACTGTTGGAGGAAGAATGGTTTAACCACTGCTCCTCTGCCTGTTAGCCGCAATATAAGAAACCTTTTATTTCCAAACACAAATATAAGATATCTACTATTAACTATTTCAACAACCGAACCTGAATCCTGCGGAGTCCCCAGAAAACTAATACCTGCAAAGTCAAGGAGCTTGAGGTGGGTGTGACACACCCAAAGTCCTGGGAGAATAGCTTGAAGGACAATAATGACAGCACTTCAGGACATTCAAGGGAGAAAGATCTTGGAACTTAAGCACTCAGTTCTTAGAGCTGAAAATTTAATGAAGCAGCTGCAGTTCAGAACGCTGTTAACTATTAAGACCACAAAAAGTGGCCTAGACAATCCATTCATTTCAGGGAATATTTCAAAGCACAAAAGCATCATGGACATTGCCAAAAACAAAAACAAAAAACAAAAAAGCCACGGAGAGATGAGGAGGCAGACTGGAGAGGAAGATACAAAGGAGAAACTAGAACAGGTGGAGAAAGGCACTAATAGGCATAGTCTGCCATGTCAAGAAAAAGAAAATACTTGTTGATATGAATTAAAGGTCTGAACCTGAGAACTGGGCAAAGTAAATAAGTTCTAGCAGGATTGATGGAGACAGATACAATCTTGGTATATTCTAGTAAAATCTCTGAGGCCTTTATACAGAAAAATACATGTCTTATAAACATTCAGACAAAGGACAAAGTTTATCGTATAGATAGTAAGGATCAGCTAGTCAGCTCCAACACTGAAGACAAAGGACCCCCAGGAAAACACACAGAGAGGCTGCAATTCAGGGACCTCCCACCAGCCAAGACATAGTTCTCCAGTGAGGGGAAGAGAAGACATAGCTTCAGACTCACAGTGAACAGGAGGATGTACCCTATGCATGCCCAAAGTGACAATAGGTTTTTTTAAAAAGTGTTCTAAAGCGAGAACAGGTATACTCAAACTGATTTCTTTACGAGGAAGATGATATAATAAAAGATAGATAAAAGACACAGCCTTGAACATGAAACTCAGTATAGACTCTCAGGGAGCTAGTAATCTCTAAGCTAAGAAAGGATTCAGGAAGTACAGCAGACACCTGTAAAGAAGATTAATTTTATTGAACTATCAGAGAAAATGTACTAATAAGAAGTAGAAACAGGAAGACAATGAAAAATAACATTTGGAAAGAATTATGAAGTGATATAGCAGGCAGAATAAAATGGGGAAATAAAAGTAGTCTCAGGCCATTGTCCTTTGTAGAAAGGAACAAGGAAAAATAATATTGTTTGTAGCAACATTTTCCTAATGTAAAACAATAGCCATCAACAATGTGTTAAAATAGCAGGAGAAAACAGGGAGCATGAGGAAGGTATCCATTGCTGGCCTAACTTGATCCATTTTTTTCCTCTTTGGTTCTACTTCATCCCTTAAACTTTGTCCACCCACAACACTGAGCCACTCTGCTGCAGTTACCTTGGATTCTAGGGATATAGAGACTGATTGATCAACATCTTTACAACCACAGATGGTAACTACCCACACACAAAGGGAATCTCACAGAGCTGATTGCCACCCCCAATGAATTCAATCACCAGGATGCTGAGGCTGCCTTCTAAGGCTGAAGTGATCCATTTGAGAAGGTCATATTACTACTCTCAAATGCTCTCCAGAACCATTTGCAAGACCAAAACTGAATGATCAGTCAGACTCTTGATCTACCAAGATGTCACCATATCAGCCACAGCCCAATTTCTCCTTTCCTTCCCATTTCTATAAAATCTCTAAGGCCTGATTTAGCTCCTTACAAATTTAAGACCCCTTAAATTTAAGGTCACTGAATCCCTTCATCTGTTCTATCCAACAAGACAAGGTTTACTAAATTTCCTTTCTCTAACCTTCACCATTCATCTCTTTAATTCGCATAGTGAAACCAGTGGCCATATTTATTACATGGGAACTCTGAGAGACAAGGTGTTTGCCCCCAAAATCTGGTAATAAATAATGTTGAGATGAAACCAATCAATAGAATCTTTATGTGAAGAAGACAACTGTTCATATCTCAATCTGAATCTTTTTAGGATAATAATATATATCCAAGAAACACCTGAATTTGTATTTATTTAATATTTAAGACAAAAGGCACATCAGTGACTGTGCAAATAACGAAAGATGACTGACCCTGGGACAACTGCATTGTAGAAACTGCATTGATGAGTTGCCTTCTATTGAGTAATAACTACCTTATTTATGGCAAATAAGCAATAATATGTAAATATTCCTCAAGAGATAACCTAGAAAATAAAAGAAAGATAAACTAATGCCCAAGTCCACGTAGGAACTCCCTACATGGACCTTAGCAAAAGTTTGTGAAGCCTGGTGAAATAGCCTGCTTTCTCCTAGAACCCTCAGGCAAGAGTTGCAGGAGGCAGACAAGGTATATCATCAGACCATTTTATTACAATCTCACGAATTTCTTACTCCTTAAAAGGCATCTAGTACCAGAGCTGTGTCTGACATTGCCAAGTCTACCACCTAGCACAGACAGAGATAGAAATCACTGATCGAAGTAACACAACTAATCCTGACCCTAGAAAAGGAAGAGTGCCTAAGGACCTTTTCTGATTATGGGTGAGCTCCCCATATAATCTGGTAAAATATAGCTATACTATATGCCATTTAGCCACAGCAGTCTCAAAAGACTGAGAATAGAATTGTGGAAACTCTGTCATAGAAACCATGAAGTATGGGTGGCATTTACTAGAATGAAAAGGCCCTATCAATGATTTTAGGTAGAAAGTTCTAAAGGAGAAATGGATAGCCATAAGTTTAAAAAATGTGTAGAAATAACTTCATGTCACAATATTTAGAACAAAATTCTTAAGTGGAATGAAGGTTAGAACATGTGTCTGTCAACAGTTAGTGGGAGATATTGTGTATACTAAAATTAAAGAGATTTTGCCACTTCTGACATTCTCAAGGCAAAAATGATATTTGATAATTGGTACATTTTAAAAAGTTTTTATGTTTAAAAATGTAGGTGAGATGGGGTATGTGCACATTTGTGCAGGTGCCTTCGTGGGCCAGAGGATTCTGAACCCTCCGTAGGTAGAGCTGTAGGCACTCGTGAGCTATCTGGTAAAAAAGGTGGTAATCAAACCCTAGCTGTCTGCAAGAGCATTACATGCTCTTACCATTGAGTCATCTCTGCAGTCCCATGATACATTCTTAAGAGAAAAGAAATAATTCTGTGAAATATGGGATGTATGTATGAAGAGATGTTACTTAAAACAAATGGAGAAGGGCTGGAGTAAAAGGCCACCCTTAAGACTTTAATCTGGTGTCTGCTGCTTCCCCACTGGCTGAGTATGAATCCCCTCTGCGTCTGTCTGCAAGCCACCTGTGAGCCTTACCACAAAGAGGAAGTGGCCAGTTATCTCACTCCAGTGATGACTTCCTGAGTTCCTTCAAGTTGATGACAATTATGACAACTCATTGACTGTTATAACTTCCATGTCTCCCCACTTTCAAAAGTGGCTTATTGTATCTCAGAGACAGAATAGAAACCAACATTAATCAGACTTACCTTGGATCTTTTCTTTTCTTGTCTTTTGTCTCAAACTGCTCTTGCTTAGATGATAAAATAAAAGCCCAGAGATATGTGGCTACTTACTTAAGGTCATAGGGAATTAAAACCCAACTTAGAATCTGGGTTTTCTGAATTACAAAATAATGTACAATCCATTGCCATACATTTATCAAAAAGCATTTACTAACGGAATAAAATTGAAATATAGCTCTTTGTACTTTTGCCCACTAGTGTAAAAATTTACTATAATTTAATAAGAATTAAAAAGAAATTTTCCCCTACAAATTATCTGTGAATAGCCTAGTATATATTTAAGATGGATTTAATTAAATTTCTTCATTCTAATAAATATTGTTTTAAATTTCTTATTTTGTAACACATAATAATTCTTAGGTTACTAATTCTGTTGATGTTCTGATGTTCTTTATTTTCCATCAATCATTTTTTAAGTGAAGAATAATGTCTATTTTTTTCTACAGAAAGAATTATGAAGATTCATTTAATTTGTAATTGCCTTTGTTGAAAGATGTTAAATAGCACAATATAATTTTCTTTCTCCTTGTTTATTTTGATAAACTTTGTTTATCTAGGTATTAATATTCTAATCTTTATTTTCTAATTCATGTATATTTTATCTCTTTATGACTTTAAGTTATATAATGTTATCCTATTTCTAAAATTCTGATTTTGGTAATTATTTTTCCTTAATTAGTCTTGTTAGTAAACTTAGGAATATTTGTAAAAAACCAACTTCAGTGTTCAATGTTTTCTATCAAAAATTTGTTTTCCTTTCAAGTAATGCCCAACCATACCATCATTCTTCACCAATGTCTGTATTTTGTATTTTTCCAGTTGCTTAAGATAGATGCTTATATAAATGCCACTTAATTGGTTATTCCTTTTGTGAATATAAATTTTAATAGATCTAGCTCGCCCTTATTCACTGCTCTAGCTGCATCCTACAAGTCCCAGTGTCATAGCTTCATTAGAATCTAGGTCAAAGAATTTTAATTAGCATTGTGATACCATTTTGAGACAGATTATATAGAAAGTAATATTCAATTTCTAAGCAACTTGTGATTTTTTTTCTAGTTAACATTTGGGTTATATTTCTACATCTTTGTAATCAGATACTATAATATGCATAATTTTTAGCTTTTGATATTTGCTGAGGTTGCCTTATAAACTAACATGGTCATCTTTGCTAATGATCTGAATGGAAGTGCTGCTTTTCTTATGGTTGGGAATAGTATCCTGTAAATGTTTTCTAGGTCAAGTTTGTTAAATATTTTGTTCTGAATCGTCAACGTGTTTCTTGACCCATGTTCAGATATAGAGAAGATATGCTTAAGTCACTTACTATAATCATGTATTTGTCTGTCTTTTGTTTTGCCATTTAATACTTTAAATGTTTTAAAACAATGGTACTAGTGCTACCCAGCATAGGAGTCTATCTGCTTTGTGTGTCATGTCTGTTGGGTAGAGATTGCTTTCAATGGAAACATCTCCTCTTGGAAGGAGGGAAGAAGCTCCTTAAGAATCAGGAAATACATGAAACTTACAAGACTCAAGAAGTAAATAAAAAGCTGGGCGGTGGTGGCGCATGCCTTTAATCCCAGCACTTGGGAGGCAGAGCCAGGCGGATCTCTATGAGTTCGAGGCCAGCCTGGGCTACCAAGTGAGTTCCAGGAAAGGCGCAAAGCTGCACAGAGAAACCCTGTCTCAAAAAACCAAAAAAAAAAAAAAAAAGAAGTAAATAAAAGTCACCAGAGTCAGAAATTTCCTGAAACTTGTAACATTCACAGATTCCTCCCCAACATTAAATAAATACTAATAATTTCTGGGGAGGGGGGGAGATTCCCAGGAAGTCACACAAGGAGCTACAGGGAGAGAGTTTTCACGACTGTCACCCATACTGGGGTAGGGTTTGCTGTGGGATGGTCTGTATGTCAAGTGTGTTGCTGATTGGTCAACAAATAAATCACTGATTGGCCAGTGGCCAGGCAGGAAGTATAGGCGGGACAAGGAGGAGAATAAAGCTGGGAAGCAGAAGGCTGAGCCAGAGACACTGCCAGCCGCCACGATGACAAACAGCATGTGAAGATGCCAGGAAGCCACAAGCCACGTGGCAAGGTATAGATTTATAGAAATGGATTAATTTAAGCTGTAAGAACAGTTAGCAAGAAGCCTGGTATGACCATACAGTTTGTAACCAATATAAGTTTCTGTGTTTACTTGGTCGGGTCTGAGCAGCTGTGGAACTGGCAGGTGAGAGAGATTTGTCCTGACTGTGGGACAGGCAGGAAAATTCTAGCTACAAGGGTTATTCACTATGTAGCTGCTTTTCTGTTGACCATGGTCCTATACTCCTGTCCATAATCCCAGTAAACGCACGCATGGTCCTATACACCTGTACATAAACCCAATAAACTACAGGTTCACTAAGATAGACTTGGTAGGATTGCTTTTTTGGTTTGCTGTTCATATTTTATCTGAAACAAACAGGCAGTAATTCACAGCTTCTTAGGAAAAGTCACCAAACTCTTTTTCTGTGAATGAATTTCTTAGTTTAGAATCTATTTTTCTGTTACTTATAAAGTCCCCAAATTGTCTTTTGTTGACTATCTTGATGGCACCTTTTTCAGTTTTTTAATATTTTCATGTCTGTATATTCAAAGTGAGTCTGTACTAGGTTCATTTGGAACTAATTTTAATGTACTCTGACACTTTTAGTCATTTAATTATTCTTTGGATAAAATGATGCTTTTTAACCTTGATCAATGACTTACTTGTGCCTAAAATAAAACATATCATTTATGCCCTACTGGACTTAGTTGTTCATATTTCCTCTCCCTTTTAGATTAATGAGGTATAACTTATTATTCCTTCTTTCATTAAGTTTTTAGTAGTAAATTATTTACCAGTGTTTTATTGGCTAGCCAAAAAATGTGCATATTCTCCACTAATTACAGTGCAGAGCATTACTTCTATTAGTTTCTGACAATAGTACAACATGTAACATTTAATTTGACTAATACTCTATGAAAAACAGATGTGTTACTGTTGCTACTGCATTTTTTTTATATTAAGTCTATACAAACTTTAATCCCACAAAACTTGGTTCTCATTGCTTTGTAAGTCAACATTTTCTATTTGGCCAAAGATTCTCCATTTCACATTGTTATATTTCTTCTGCATCTCCCTGTATACTTCTTTCACTATGTATTTTAGCACACATGTTCCAAGGATACACTTCTTCAGTTTCTGTATGAGCTTTTTGAAAGAACTACTTTAAGACATAATTCCGTCACCTTCTAGCTTCCATCATTCCTATTTGGATGTCAAGTGTTGGTGCTATTGTTGCTATACTAAAAATAATAAATCATCTTTATCTCTGGTTTTGTTTTCATTCCACTACTTCATATATATTTTATCCACTGGTTGTTAGTAGTTTTTATCATGATGTAGTTGTGGAGGCCCAAATTACTCAGGGTCAGAGTATCTGAGCTTGCTTTAACCCAGCAGGGCTGCGTAAGGGGATGATTTGACCATGGACATGTTTGCCAGGTGTTTGGAAGGGTCTACACTTGGCTGTATCTAGCAAGGGGGAGGTCTTTTGCCTCACCCCCTGGCATTGTTATAAAAAGACCTTTTGAATAAAGTTCTGGGCTGCTGGGTATTGACTAAGGTTCTCCTAAAGCTATCCTGTGTTTCTGTCTGTCTTCTCGTCTTCTAGGCCTATCATTCTACCTGATATTTTCTTATCCCTCTCTCCTCAAGAGTACTCTGGGAAATGTGGGGGTGGGTCCCCCACATGTAGTGTGTATGTGTGTTTATTCTTTGTGCAACGCATGCTTCTAGAATTTGTGCAAGGCACACATAGCCATTTTTCTTTGACTATTGACTCTGTCACATTATCTCCCCTTTTCCTCTAGTGTTCAGAAAACTTCAATGCTAGACATTTACACTGCATTCCTTGTATCTTATTCTCCTTTTCAGTTTTGCATTTGTCTTCATTTTCTGTGCTGAGTTGCTTAGGTTCTCTTCAGCTATCTCCCAGTTTTTTATTGCTTCTGTTTTTGACTGTGTCTAATCTGTTAAACATACTTGCTGATACATTTAGGTTTCTTTATTACTTGATTCTTCAATTCCTATTTGATTCTTTAAAAACATCTTCTTCCCAGGTTATGGTCACTACACACAACCCCCCTATTTTCTTTTCTTGTTTTCTTTTCATAGTTGAGACAAGGTCTGACTCACTGTGTAGACTAGGCTGGACTATAACTCACAATGTATCTAAGACTGGACCCAAGGTTACAATGATGCTTCCTTCTCAGTCTCTCTATTACAGGAAGGTACCATAATGCCCAGCTTCTTGACCACATCAGTAATAGCCATTTAAAAACTGTATCATATAACCATATAATATAAATTTCTAGATTATCTCTCACATGCCATCAATAAGTTTCTCCTCTTGATATTTGTCAGTATTTCCTTAAATGTCAGATACTTTTAAAAATCATCACAACTCTAGGTTATTTTATTCTCACTGAGAACATTTCTCTGTTTTTCAGAGTTGATCTCTTAAGCCCATGTCTAGAAGTCTCTTCCTACAATATCGTACTACCTGGCTTCCAAATGATCCTTTAGTGTGTTCATTTTCCCTGCTAGTCTTGGACACTTCTTTGTTCAACTTCTCATTCCAGAAGATTTCAACTTATCTATTGTTGTATTACATCTATTATTGTATTGTCGTTGTATGTCTCCCCATCTGTTATTCAGCTTCATATGTCAGCAAATAAGCAGTGGTAGAGCAGGGTCACGATCTCCATTTATTTGCTTCTTTATTTCCTCTTACTTCATGAGGCCACAAAATGTTTCTTGGTTTCTCTTTGCTCTACAGCTGCTGTCTGACTTGGCAGAGCTCCCCTCTCAGCTCCTAACCCTACTCAAAAACAAGAGAGGCCTTTAGATGTGATGACGGAGGACTCATTAGCTCAACTTTTCTTGGTTTTTCCAACTCTGAAATTTCAGCTATTCCTATCTTATGACTTAAAAAATACTGTGATGCACTGAAGCAGATTTTTAAAGTAATCACCAAAAATTTCAAGATGTTTTCAACAAGGGTATTTCTATCACAAATCACTCTCTCCTATTCAGACCCTCGTTATATTTTTCTTCAGGGTAAAAACTAATAAACTCCACCAGCTCCTCCAAATTTGACATATGAGACAGATGAGAAATTCTTATATTAAGTACCTGAGAAAAGGTTTGCTCTGTATGAAGGAATTTACAAATGCTGCTAGGAATACAGTCAAATCACAGCATGGCAACTGCAGTATAATGCTGCAGTCAGTATACATGTCACAGTTTTCATAGAAGAGACACAGACGACCAGCAGACGTGCCTGTTGTTTTTCGTTCTGTATCGTGTGCCTAGATATGAAGGGGGAAATCTTGACTTCACAGTTGTTCTATAAAACAATAAGAAGCCGATACAGTGAGGTTCTGAGTTGCTCATTTAGGGGAGTTGCTTTATTTAATCTATGCATTTCCAAGAGAGAAGGTCATAAGTATTTGGGTTTTTTTTTTTTTCTGTGAAGACCTATCATGTTACGTCAATTCAAATTTGTCATTTTCACAAATTTTTAGCAAGCATTCCAGTGGTCTTATGATTATGATTTGCAACAGATATGGTCAGTCTCCATGTTCATAGCTAATTAAAGATTCATAAATTACTGAAACCTTCTAGAATAGTAACTTTTCTACTATTATTCCAAAAAGCAGACAAGGAAAAGTTATTGTTTTCTTCCTGGGGTATATTCCTTAGAAACATATGCTGTCTTGGGTGATGTTCCAATTTCTCCAAACATATGGCCTTCTTTATACAATTAAGTATTCCCAGCTTGCTAATAACTGAAGATCTATGGTAGTATCTTTGAAAGCTGGAAATTTCCAACTTAATCCTAAGAACACAAAAGCAAAACTATTTGATAGATTGAGCTTGATGGTCTTTCTTCAATATTTGAGGAAGTGACAAGGTAAGTAATGTACACATTTTCAGAGAATATAATCAAGGTCCCTTGACCCTATTTCCCCTTGAGCTTATTTGGAGTACAAAAGGCAAGGCTTCATAGGGTTTCTACCCTCTTACTAATAAGGAAACTGGAAATAATGATAAAAAAATCATGTAAAATATAATATGAAACAATAACACCAATGATCAAGGAACCTAGGTATTAGGTATAGTTTCATTCATTATTAATTATCAAACATGTGGCAACTCATTTAACTCCTGTAATGCCTTTGACTTTTAATTTACACAATGGAGGTTAAAAACTCTTAACATATTTAATGGGCTCATTGTGAGATCAAAATAATGTGGTTTTTTTAAACTATGAACTTTGAAGGGCTGGATCTATGGCTGAGTGGTTAACAACACTTACTGCTCTTCCAGAGGAACTGAGTTCAGTGCTGAGTATTCATGTTGGGTGACTCACAACCACCTATAACTCAGGCCCAGGGAATCTGATGCCCTCTTCTGGCCTCTGTGGGCACCTGCACATATGCAAGGATAAGCACACACATGTAAATAAGTTGTTAAAACCATAAAAAAAGTCAACACTGAAAACTGAGAAACCACCATGCAAATGCAAAAGTTGGTAGTTTTTTAGCTTTGAGAAATACTTTTGCCCCATTGTACAAAATAAACTATACTCAGATACTTGAAATCTTCATCAGCTTTTATCTGCACAAAATTATTGTACTAATTACAGAATTATTTTCATGTATTCATTAAAACAGGTTCATCACGATGTCTATTAGACAATTCCTTATTAGCATAATTCAAATTATGTATATGAAAGTAATAGAATTGCTTTCTCTTTCAATAATAACTTTAAAGTGTCTCTATTAGTCCAAGTATTTCTCTCAATTATATGCTGCTGTGTGACTGTGAAAAAGTAAAGTCTGGTGTTGTAAAATTAGTTCAAACAAACTTTAATAAACATTTAATGACAATCTTCAAAAATTATATCTATGTCTTGTGGACATGCATGATATTTCATTCTATAATTGTCACTTAACAGTAGAGAAGCAGAGCCTGGGTTCTGGAAATGGAAAATGATACAGAGCAGCATGAGTACACAGCATTAAGTAACCCACAGACATCAGAACTCCCTCTTCACCTCCAGCTCATTTTGTGCCTTGATAATCTCAACTTGCTAATTTTGTTAGCAATAGTGTGAAGCAGGTAGGAAATGGAACATCAGAAAGACATTTGTTTCCTTATTTTTAAGTAAGGTTGATAAAATCACTCCCATCTTTGTAGTTTCACATCTTACTTCTTTTTCTCATTCCTCACTACCCATCCCAACCATATTAGTGTTCTCTGAGCATGGTAGATATTTGAACTATTTTGTGACTCAGCAGTTGCTTCAACCCAACTGCCTCTCTCTTTGACCTTGAGGCTGGAAGCTATGCCTTCCTGCGATTCTGCTCCATTATGGGTGGAGTTGTTCATTCCTTTTCCCCTTCAACCATATAATCAGCCCCTTGGAGGCAAATGCAAGGCCATATCCTTCATTCCACTATTTGGCATATCCTAGGAGTTGTCTTATGATTCGATGGGAAGAACTGAATTACACATGTGAATAAAATAGATGAATGGATGCTATAGGCGACCTAGAGGTCCACAATGTCTTAAAAATACAAATTGATCTATGCTGGGATGCCTTTTAGAGTACAGAAAACTCAAGGTGTAAGAAGTCTAACAAATTTGTTTTAATATTGAAATAATATCATCTAACCTTATTTGGTATAATAGTGCATAATATCACAGATAATTTAATTCAACTGCTCACATAAAACTACCCATGGACATAAAGCATTAAAAAGATTTACATTCCATTAATTTTCTGCCATTTTTCATGTCTTTCCAAGTCATATTTTTTTTCACTTTAAACAACCTTAGTCTCTGGGCCAGGAACAAAACAATGGTAGAATAGGGAAATGCATTTTTAAAGAGTGGTAATACTTTAAACTAAAATAAATGTTTTAAAAATTACATTTTTAATAGTTTTTCATTACTGAGAAAAACTTCCCAATAATACTAAATGTATTAATTTAGTAAAATAAAATATTCTTTATTTTTAGGGTAAATGTTTAGGTCTATATTTCCTTCATCTATGTAGAAAAAGGCAGGAAAGAAATATGGTATAATGTTTAAAATGGCTACTCATTGTGGAAGAGTTAATAGGTGATTTACTTAAAAATATCCTTTTGAATTTTTATGTGCTCAAAGGGGAAATTTATTCCTTCACAATATTCCAGTTGTATTAAGAAGACAAAAGGACAACCATATGTGATTATCTCTGATGGAGAGCAAAGCGGTATCCTTAACTTCCCAAGTGAATGCAAGTAAACCACTTAATGCTTTTAACTTCCATTTCTTTCTTTCTTTCTTTCTTTTTTTTAAAAGGAAGGGCTGGAATCAATGAGAGTTAAAATGCCATGTAGTCATAAAACCCTGTGACTCGAAGTGAGAAGCAACTAACTTTCAAAAGCCTGGGAAATCTGTTGCATTCTTTACTACAGACAGAACATAAACACAACCAAGCCAATAAAGAAGCCAGTTTAGCAAGAGCAAGAACCACAGATCCTCCCCCAAAGCACAAATACTATCACATTCCAGTACTGTCACTGGATTTCCTCCACTTGACAGAGTAGCCCACTGTCTCCTGAGTCAATTTCCTTGAAGGCTAATTAATTCTGTGCCACATTGGGGTATTCTCGAGATACTCAGGAGTCATTTGGGGAGGGAACATAAAAAGTTGCACTAAACAATAATATGCAGTTTATAGTCTAGACGTGGCACATACTGTATTGGCTTATTTTTATTTCACAGTTAATCTCCCAGCTCACAAAAGTTTTATCGGATTGGAGGCATGTGCAGTATTCCCTTTATAAAATTTTATAGTCCCTTGCTATTTTCAGGGGTTTATTTTATAGGCACAATTTGCTGCTTTAATCTTACCCAATTGTCATGTTCTAAATCATGGTGAATAAAAATGTCCTTAAAGGAGAGATGTGCTAAGGGTAGTACTTAATTACACTTAGTGCCTGATTTAGAAGTGATATGGGCATCTCAAAGTGAGGGACAGTGCAACACAGCCGTGCAAATCTACACAAGCCAACATAAGTCATCCCTGGGCTGACTGCAGCAAAGCTAACTCTCTCTTCTACAGACTATTGGTGTTATCATGCAGATGGGTCCTCTATCAGCATCTGTACAGACTATGGCAACTAATAGACTCCTTTGGTAGCTACTGCTCACAAATCAAGAAAATACAGTCTTTATCTTTTCATCAATAAATAAGACACTTTCTGAGGCATGCTTTTCTTATAGGAACTTTCCTAATTCCTGTTCTGTCAAATATTGGAAATGATGAATACTGGACAAATTTACCTGGGAAAGGTCATTAACTTGTGCTTTAATAAAACTCAGTGGTATTTCGAATCTACCTGGTCTGTTTACTATATTGTCTCTTTAGGTCTGTGGAGAAGGGGGATGACAGGAAGAAATGCATTCGTGTGGTCCATGAATGCTGTAGGATTTTGTATGCCTGGGATATCTTCCCTTAGCTTGGCCCTTGATTACATCACACCACTTTCCCTTTAGTGAAATATACTGACTGGCAATCCAAATATCTTTTGCCTGAACAATTGTAAGTACTCCAACTGATCTCTAAAACAGCATGGTTATTTCAATAATTGCTTATCAACCAAGACATGTCAATCCAACCTAGGCCTCCCCAGGACTCCTTTATAGATGGAAGATGGCCTCTGAGTTCTTGAGTGCTAATTCAGAAGCCTGAGAAAAGGATTACTAAAGCCTGGGAGTTGATACTCAACTAGGAGATAGACATTACCAGAATATTAGCATCTGGGGCTAGCCATGATGACTAAGACATCACCCAAGGTATACTAACCAATAAATCCTCATTTTGTCTTAAACTCATAGGACCTCAGTTTGCCACCTGCAACAAAATTCTACCTGACTAAAAAGAAACATGACTGCAAATGGAACAATGCATTCTGTTCCGAAACACAATACACTATTCACTGTCTGGGTTTTCTGTTGAACATTTCTTAAGCAGCACAATACTAGAAAGTGAGAAAACAGGATCACGTATTCAAAACAGATGTTGTCATCAATGACGAATAATGCTTTCATATACCCCAAAGTATTCTTGGCCAAATCCCTCATGGGTAATCCAGCAAATAAATTGGAAATTATAGAGTCATCACCAAATCAGCGGAGAGCAGCAGCAATCACAGAGACGATATCCACAGAACAAATGCTATTCTTAACTGAAAGATAACTTACTTGTAGCTCTAGATAGCCTCTGTTAAACTGGTCTTGTCATTTGAATATAGCAAAGTGATAGCAGGATATTTTTAATATGATTGGTGCTTAAAAATCACCCCAGTTATTCTCAGATAGGCATTTGGATGCTTGCCAATTCTGTAAGCATGCATACATAGTGAAGTGCAGTTTCACATTGTTTTGAAATTTACTTTTATAGTATCACAGTATATTCTCTTGAGATTTTTCTTTCTTGCTTGAAGTTGTGTTTTTAAAAACTTTTTTTTTCAGGGAAAGCGAGACAGGGAAAGAGAAATGAAAGAGGAAGAAGGAGGGGGATATGGTGAAGAAAGACCTCATATGTTCCAAAGCTTCCACAGTATTTGACTGTGTGAATAAATCATAACTTATTCATCACTTTCCCTATTACAGCTTGGGATGTTTCTATCTATCATTCATACATTATGACAAATAACATTGTCAAGAACTCTCTAGTACTACAAACTTCTCTTACACAACTATATGAGTATTTCTCAGGGATACAGTCCAGGAGTGATGTTCTAGTTAGCTTGCATCTCTGTTGCTGTGATAAAACAATGACTGAAAGCAACTTGGAAAAGAAGGATTTTTTTTTTTTTTTTTTTTTTTTTTTTTTTTTTTTTTTTTTTTTTTTTACTGACAGGTTATTCCATCATCCAGGGAATCCATGACAGGAACTCAAAGCAGGAACTAGAAACAGTGATCATAAAGGAATGTTGCTCACTAGCCTACTTCCTTTCTTAAACAGTTTAGAAGTTTAGATTCACTTACCTAGAGATGGCACTACACATCATCAATCAAATCACTACCATCTGACATCAATCAAAAATCAAGAAAATGCCCCCATGGACATGCCCACAAGTTAATATTGTGGAGGCAATTCCCCAATTGAAGTTGCCTCAACTTAAGTGTCTCTAGTTTGTAACAAGTTCATAATAGAAATTAACCATTATACCTTGGTATATGGGTCATAGGACATGCATAATTATGCTCTATGTCATATTAAATGGGTTTACAAAGTAGATAAAGCAATCTCTCCATTTCAAATCAGTAGTTAAGCTTTTATTATTGAGAAACAATAAAATCACACTATAATTATATTATAAATCTTACAATAGGGAAAGAACTAGGGATATATAAAAATTAAAATATTATATATAAACTTACCATTTCATCCTGCTTTATTGCCAACTGGTATGTGGATATCTTTTACATTTTGGAACATTTTTAACATATACTGTTTTTGCAGGTACCAGAAACAAGGACTCATGGGAAAAGATGCAAAAACACGAAAGAGGGAAAGCAAGACTGCTCATAATATAGTTCAAACCAACACAATCTGCCCCCAAATTAAAACAAAACAAAGCAGCTGCACTGTGGCTGTGGCACTATCCCTCCAGGGCCCGAAAAGGAATCAAAAGTTCCTACATGAGGCTATGACCTTCTCTGTCTCTCCTGCCTGTAGCCCAAATGATTCTGAATATACAAACTGATTATGATACTTCTTTACAATATCTCAGAAGCCCTCCATTTTCATCATTATGGACATTTTCAGCCCACTTATTGTGGTGATTTGCATAAGAATAATCCCATGAGCTCATATGTTTGAATACTTGGTCCCCAGTTCGTGGAACTGTATGGAAAGGATTAGGAGGTGTGGCTATGTTGGAGGAGGTGTGTCACTAGGGACAGGCTTTGAGGTTTCAAAAGACTTCTACCACTTCTAGTAGGCTCTCTGCTTCTGGCTTGCAGTTCAAGAGGTGAGCTCTCTACTGTTCCTGCAACCATACCTTAATTCTACCATCTTGGATTCTAACCCTCTTGAACCATAGGCCCAATTAAATTCTTTCTTTTATAGGTTGTATTGGTCATTGTGTTTTATCAGAGCAACAGAAAAGTAATGAATACAGTAATGTATCTAGATTCAGCTCTTACTATTTTCTCTTAAGTTCTCGATGTTCTTCTATGCTCTAACTTTATTCAATACACTTTAGTTCTTCCTTTCATTAACTCCAGGTCTACAGAGATGCCCAGAAAATTCTCTCCCTGTCCAATGTCAGTGCCTCATATGCTCAGGTAACTCTATCCAATATGACTTCTTCCAGGAAATTGGCACCATCCCTCCAGGGCCTGGAGAACAGTCAAAGGTTCCCAGAGACCCATGTTATTCACTGCCTCATCCATGCTGCTCCCCAACCCTCATCCTTAGAACTATGATCTCCTCTCAATATAGAGACTGAAACCATCACCAAGGACAGAAGCCTGCATTTGTGATTATTAAATATCCTAATGATCTAAACTATGTAACAGGGAAACTCAAGCACAGACAATATAAAGAAAGAACACTAAAAGGTCATGCTAACATCTATTATTTCCTCTTTGACATTTTTCTCTTTCAGTTATCCCATCACACTTCTAAGTGGGGTTTGTTTGGTTGGTTTTTTTTTGTTGTTGTTGTTATTGTTGTTGTTGTTATTGTTTTCTTTTGTTTTGTTTTTTTTTTTTGTTTTTTTTTTTTTAAATCAGAGTTTCTCTGTGTAACAGCACTGGCTGTCCTAGAACTCACTTTATAGACCAAGCTGGCCTTAAACTCACATAGATCTGCCAGCCTCTGCTTCCTGAGTACTGGGACTAAAGGCATGCATTACCACCATGCAGCTTATTCATTATTTTTTAAAAATTCATACATGCATATATTTTCATCACATTAATCCCCCACTCCTTCCAGTCTATTCTCTACTCCTTTACAACTGTGTTCTTTCTCTCTCTCTTTTAACTCATTACTGCCTTTAACACAACTTATCCAAAATAATTCATATGCTTCATTTCTACACAGGGAAATGTTAATGTCTAGCTTCTACTCAATGGAAATCTGAGGTCAGGAGAGGGACATGCTTGACTATTGTTATAAAGTCCTTTTTGTAATGAACCAACTCCAGGGTGAAAAAAATGTTATTGTTATTTGAGACTATTAATTTCTCCTAATCTAATTTAGTTAGTTTTATCATCTTTCAATAGTTACTAGTGTGATAAATGCAGAACATCTTTAATGAAATCTTTCACTACCACCTTGATTTCTATCACCAAAAGTAATCCCAAGGGGCCTAGGAAGATGGTTCAGTTGTTAAGAGTGCTTACTGTCCTCACAAAGGACCCACATTTGCTTCCCAGCACCCAACAAGAGGATCACAACTGCCTGTGACTCTGGCTCTAGGGAATCTGATGCTCTTCTGGCCTCCAAAGGAACTGCACACACACAAACATACACACACACACACACACACACACACACACACACACACACATACACACACACACACACATACACACTTAAAAATAAGATAGGTATTTTTTAAAACAACTCTAAGGGTCAAACATTCTCAAAAGGTCACAAGGGTCCCCAAACCTAGACAAAAACTACAGGGAACTAACGAATTTTGAGTTGAAAAAGTAGTCTTTTTAGGTAAAAGCCCCTAATTAGTTATTTAATACCAAGTAGTCAGTCCTGAGTTCATGCATAGACAAGTAACATTATATGGATGGAGCATGTAATATATTTCAACTGTAGAGGCCTTGAATTTGAAAGAGATTATGGAATGGGGGTTGGAGGGAATAAAGGAAGGAGGAAATTATGTAATTACATTTTTACTTCCAAAAATTTAGATAGATAGATAGATAGATAGATAGATAGATAGAGATAGGAAAGTATGAGTCTAGTTCCACCTAATAGCAAACATGGAGAAGTCATTTTGAACTGAAATCAACTACCTGTGATGGTTAATTACCATCATCAATCTGTCTGTATTTATAGACAATCCTCTGAATGTGTCCGATAACACATTTCCAGATAGATTAAAAGGGAGGAAGGAAGACCTACCCTTAAGGCATGTATCACCATCCCAAGGGCTGTAGTCCTTGACTAAATAAGAGAGAAAAAGCAAGCTGAGCACCAGCATTCATCTCTCTCTACTTCTTGACCAGAGACACAAAGAGTCACCGGAAGCTTCTGCAGCCATACTTCCCCTGCCATGACGAACTGTCTCTTCACACTGAGCCAAATTCTCCTGCAAGCTGCTGTTCACAAATACTTTCTTACAACAATGAGATAAATACTATCACACTACCTGTCAATTTATTTAAAGTCCATGAAGTTCTAAACTGTTTTTTTTAATTCCTTTAAAGACTGTTGAAATCTCCTCAGTTGTCCTTCTTCACTCCTTCCAGACTTCGAGAGCATATTGCACAGCACTATCAACTCCCTACCAAAGTACCTTATGATTATGGAGTTCTCCTCAACTATAAATACATGCACTTTTATATAACAAGTGCACAGACTTATATAATATGCATATATTGTATAAAGATATTGTATATCTTTAAATTTCAAAACTGATTCAGGGGATCAAGTATTTTTTTATTTCAAATGGTAAAACCAAAGCTTTAAAAAATATGCATACATTCATTTATATCTTGTTCTCTCTCTGTCTCCCTGTCTCTGTCTCTGTCTCTGTCTCTCCCTCTCCCTCTCCCTCTCCCTCTCCCTCTCCCTCTCCCTCTCCCTCTCCCTCTCCCTCTCCCTCTCCCTCTCTCTCGTGTGTGTGTGTGTGTTTGTGTGTGTGTGTGTGTGTGTGTGTGATTTTAGCTCCTGAATGAATCCTCTTGTTCTAGGTAAGTCTTATTGAATAGAGCTAAAATTGATTTTTCCATACTCATGTTTTAAAAATTGGTTGATGGTCTTGTTTTCTGTCCTTTAGAACACTGGAGGGCAAGTCAGTGTAAGAACTGGGGTCATGTAAAAGCTCTGCTCTTGCCTCTGAAATAGCTACTAAGATCACTAAGAAGAATGAACTCAGTAGTCCTCACTCAGCTCTTTGGCTCCCTAGAAGGGTGGGTATAAAGAGACATTTGTTCAATGTTTTTGTAGTCACTGGTTTTTTCATGCAGTAAAATCTTGCTCAAACTCCACACATAGAAAGAGGATGAAGAGATGCCTCAGCACTAAGAACACTTGTTACTCTTGTAGGGGACCCAGGTTCAGTTCCCAGTACCCATATCATGGTTCACAACCATTCATATTCCGGTTCCAAGAGGTCTGATGCCCTCTTCTGATTTCTGTGGGCACCAGGCACACATATGGTACACATACAAACATCCAGACAAAACATTCATATGTGTAAAATAAAATAAATAAAATCTAAATAAGTTATCTTTAAAAAGAAAAGTCAAAACCAAAAATGACTGACATGACTTTGGGAAATCTGCAGCCCCTCAAGTAGCCACCACATCACCACACACCTTGCTCTTCTCTTCCATGAAAGCCCTGGTTTGGGAGGTCCATAAAGAATCCTCAGCTTAGCAGTGCACAAAATAAGACTTCAACTGTACTCTCTCTTAGTCTTTCTACCATGTTGGGCCAAATTGGCCTTAAGAAAAATTAGCCTGAGAAACAAAGGTTTAGAAGAATTATTCCAAAATACTTTATGTATTTTGTAATAAGTTATAATATGTTTGTAAAGATATGGAAGACTATAAATCACACTAAAAGCTAATATTTTTCCATATCCTTTCAACTGAAGGTTCATTGGGGGGGATGGGAATTATCATTGGCATTTAAGGCTCTGTTACTCACTTACAATAAAGCTCTCTAAGCAAATCAGAGTAAAAAAAAATTTCTGTTTTGAAAGTTTTCCAAAACTTAAGAGATTTATTAAAATAGATTTCTTGCATCTTGGTAGACTTGTTTCTCTGGGCCTCCATTTCCTCAGTTTTAAAAAGATTAGAATGGATGATGTCTAGAGTTATTTCAAAGATAACATTCAATCTCTTTGGTGGCATAAGTTTTATTTTGCCTCTCAGGATAATGTAATACACAATTGAAGGTAAAATCATGCAATGATTTTATTTAAAATATACAACCAATCCTCCATATCCAAAATTCCATATTCAATCAACTGTATATATAGAAAATTTCTAATAAGAAAACATTGTGTTTAACATGTTCAAATTTTTATTTTATTATTCCCTAAAAAATACACTATACTAATTATGCATAAAGCTTTTATATTACATTAAATATAAGTAAGTTAGAGATGATTAAAGATGCATTAGAAGAAAATTAATGATAAGGGAATACCCTTTACCATTTATATAAGGGCCTTTGGTATCCTTAAGGATCATGGAACCAAACTAGCAAACCAAAAGAGATGTGTATTTGAACAGGAAGACAACAGAATGGAGATTGCTGTCAACAGCTCTGAACTGAGGAGGTCAAGACACCACTATGATAATTGCAGATGCCTTCCCCAAAGTCTGAGATACATTCCAATAATGTCAAACTCATTATGCCACATGATATCACAAGGATCAGTCTTTGGAGAGCTTTATTCCCCTTCAAATGAGAACCCATGTGCTGTGTATATGGAAAGTTTGAAAATTGTTGCTAGAAGAGAATGCTAATTTAGAAGGAGATCATTCATACAGAAATGAACATTTCTAGAAATCATGTTTTCACCTCTGTACCTAATGGAACTGCATTCGACCTCCCATCATTATGGAATGCCACTTCCCTGAAGGTGCTATACCATTCTCATCAATTCAAATGCCCCTGCAACTCCGTTCTCAAGAGCAGTGAGACAAGCAATTCTCAGCAGCCGTCGCAGAGGCACCAGATGGAAACTCAAGGGATAAATAAGTACATTTATACTACAGCAGGGGATTTCAAAATTCCCTTTCAAATGCAGCCAATTAAGACACAGAAACTCTGACAGGACTTCCAACACAGAGTAAGAATAAGAACACATCGTCCGTGTCACTATTTTAATTGGCTCCACACAGGGAGGGTTTTCTAAGCATTGAAATCAACTCCTGCCAGAATGCATAAAATGTACTTAGATATCTAAGGCAACATGATACAATTCTGAGAGCCACTAAGATTCCTCAATGTCCTTTGACAGTGTCACATTGTTTAGGGGATAGAAAAGGGTGTCGTGCAAGGAATTGATCTCTACTCCGTAACCAGGTGGAAGAACAGGGAACTCTAAAATAGAAAAAAGCCGGGCGGTGGTGGCGCACGCCTTTAATCCCAGCACTCGGGAGGCAGAGCCAGGCGGATTTCTGTGAGTTCGAGGCCAGCCTGGGCTACCAAGTGAGTTCCAGGAGAGGCGCAAAGCTACACAGAGAAACCCTGTCTCGGAAAAAAAAAAAAATAAAAATAAAATAAAATAAAATAAAATAAAATAGAAAAAAAGCTCATATAGAAAAATGGGACAGAGGCTGGTGAGACAGGACAGTGGGTAATACTTTCCTACACAAGCCTGGCAACCTGGGGTCTGTCCCCACAAAACACGTAATAGTGGAAGTAGAGAACCAACTCCATACAGTTGTCCTCTGACATCCACATGTGCCCACTGTGTCATGCATGTTCAAATACATGCATCATGCATTCACATGCGCACACACACACACACACACACACACACACTTAAAAATTAATCCTTTTAAAAATAAATGATTAAAACTGCTTCAAAGTGTATAAACAAGAAAATAACTTTCAAAGGCGGATATGAGTATTCAGGAGATATGAGAAAATAATCAGACTTGATCTATGTGAATATAAATTGAAATAATGATGAAACACACATGGAGGGAGACAGAGACAGAGACAGAGAGACAGAGAAAGAGACAGAGAGAGAGAATCCTAACTTTTAAATAAGGATGTACAGAAGAAAAAATGTGCTTAGAATGGCCAATATGGTCAAAACTTATGGCTACAAGGTCAGAGGCTAGGGGAAGGAAAGCTACCATTCTTGTTTTGCTAAATGTTTGCATTGTCAACCTGTCTTCTAAACATTTATGTTTATACCCATAGACTGATGTTTCCCTCAAGCTTGGCCAGAAGCATTTTTCTGCAGTAGGTATTAGTTGAAACAGAGACTCATGACTGTTCCAGATTCTGTAAAAAGAAGGGCTTTTATATCAATTCCCCACCAAGGCCCAGGGAACACTGTGGAGGAGGGGATAAAGGGGACATAAGAGCAAGAAGATGGGGAGTGTGTAATGAAATGCTGTCTACTGGACATGGCATGGCTGTTGCACTCAGGAGCTCAGCACTATAGCTACCTGCAGAAGACCTGCCCAAGTCCAAACACGTTGAAAATCCCAACATGACTGGGTAAGGGGCTATGAAGGCTCCACCTCTACCTGAGCTGTTGCTGGGTTTTGGGGAAGGGGGGTTGCTTTTACTTTGGGACGGAGGCCACCAATAGGTTTTCTACAACCCAATGAATGACCCACACATACACATAATCTGTGTAGATAGGCAGCACCAATTGTCATCCGTGAGTTATCATTTCAAAAGAGAACATAAAGAGGTTGAGAAGAAGATATGTTACAGGAGGGTAGTGAGGGTAGATGTAGTGGAAATAGATAACACAGACATCGTATATACGTATAAAATTTTCAAACAATAAAAATTACTATAAAAAGAGTACTATTCTACCATAGTAAACACCATAAAGGCAAATATGGCATATCTCATCACATCCTGTGTTGTCAAGAACACAGTATCCCAGGACCCAATGGGGTAGTGTCAGTTGTAATGTCTATTTAGAAGAGGTCATTCATGTACAATTTCATGTAAAATACAATTTCATGTAAAAATGTGGTGTAGCACAGGAGTCTCACAGATGATGATCTGGCAGATATAATTTCTTAATAGGGCAATCCCTATTTCATTTTCTTTAATGGCTGAGAAATACTCCATTGTGTAAATGTGTCACCTCACAGGTAAATGATTGGAACTAGAAAAAATAATCACCTTGAGTGAGGTAATTCTGACCCACAAAGACAAATATGACCAGTGCCTTGCTGAGCCATCAGCAGAGAAGCTTCCTTCTGTAGCAGATGGGAACAAATACAGAGACCCACAGCCAGACTTTTCACTCTCTTGTCTCCAGACAAGAGAGTGAAAGATCTTGGGACACTCAGTCCAAACTGGAATGTCTCCATCAAATCCCTCTGCTCAGGGATCAGGGAATCCTGCAGAAGAGGGGGGCAGAAAGAGTGTACGAATCAGAGGGAATGGAAGACATAAAAAAAAGTCCCTTTAAATCAACAGGATCAAAGCTCATATGAACTCACAGACTGAGGTAGCATGCATGGGGCCTGCAGAGGTCTGCACCAAATGGGGTCCTAGAGCTGAAAGGAGAAGTGATCATGTGGCTCCATCAGTAACCCAGAAGCTATCTCTAGTTGATAACTATTTGCAAATGAATACTTAGTTTCCTCCAAGGGAGTCTCACTGGGAAAACAGACTACTCTTAAGGGCAGACTGCATGGCCAGCAGTAGATGGCCAACAAAAATCAAATTCAGTAGCATCTTTGGAGGTTCCTTGTCTCACAGTTTTATTTCAGGGCTTTTCTCATTTTTAAAATTTTATTTCATTATTTTTTATTTTACTTATACACTTTTTGTCTTATCTCTTTTTACCCTAAAAATCCTTATAGATTATGGCATCTAGTTTAGTGTTTTGATGGGATTCCTCTGTACGTGAATGAGTGGGTCTGTGTGTCTTTTGCCTTTTCTTGGGCTCTTTTCCTTCTGTTGGTTTGTTTTGTTCTAATCCAGTGTGTTAGGTTTTGTTTTATCTTATTATATTTCATTTTATCATTATCCCACAGAAACCTGTTGGTTTTCTAATGAGAGATGGGAAGGGAGGGAGTATATCTAGATGGGAGGGAAGATGGCAGGGTTGTGGGAGGCTAGGATGAGCAGAGGAAGGGCAAACTAAAATCAGAATATATTTTCAAAACAAAGAAAAAACAGTGCTATGTGGGGACATGTACAGAGATTTCAGCAGAGAGAGCAATTTTTATAACAATGATAAGAACAAGTGGAATTGAGGGTACTCACTCTAGAGCACAATGTACAAATGACCTACTTACAACAGAAGCCTAAGCCCCATCTCCAAGACAGTGTTGAATGAAATAACAAAGGATAATGTAAGATCAGTAGCACACACGTGTTTATGCAAATTCAAGCATCATACCTTACAAACTAATACTACATAAAGTTAATGTGTGCGAAAAGTTCAGCTTTCTACAACTAGCATTCAAAAGAGGGAGAAAAATGTAAAACATACCTTCTCTTAAATATAACCCTACCTTCCTATAAAATGTCATGTGTAACAATGAGAGTAAATATTTAACAATGGAGACAGAATAAAAGATGCAGAGCATGAACTCTTAAATGAGTAACTTCTAAAATACCACTAAGCCAACTTGCCAATCAGCAGCAGGGAACGCACCCTACCAAGTACCAGAGTAGATACTAGTAAACAGAGAAAGAGATCCAAACATGGAAACCCTGCACAAGTTGGACCACTGTAGTTTCATTATCCTGGAAGGATGATTTAGGAATTTATATATGGAGATTATGTAAAAGGGCATTCCCACAGAAATTCCAGAAGTTTATCCCAAAAAAACCTACAACTTTTGCTCAACAACATTCAATTTATTTTAGGGGCCTTTCCCTTAAAATTGATTTCAGCATCACTACTACAATACCATAGAAGTTCTCAATTATAATAAATTTTATATTTGAAGAATGTGTTTTGTTTTTAAGTGACTCGCATAAACAAAGTAACAACTTCTACTGGTTAATTCCTTAAGGGTTCTGCAATAGATACATAAATGCGATCTGGTTTTTGGTAATGTGTGTTAGAATCAAGTAGAGTGGGACGAAAGTGTAATGATAAAGTAGAGAAGTTTATTAGAGACTCAATTATAAAACAGTAAAAAAAAAAAAAAAGGATCTTCTAATATGTCACTAATGAGTCTAGAGGGAAAGGCAAAAGCAGGCTATTCCAACTGCATTTTAATCAATGACAGCAATAACCTAGCAGTAGTTGTACAGCCTAGAAAAGCCCCACAGGCAAAAAAAGTAGATCTTTAGGTTCTGGCAGTCTGGACATGTTGGTCAGATATTGCTGGAATAAGGCATCCAATATAACTTACAACAAAGAAAGGCTAATTCTGGTTCACAAGTTTAGAGCTGTCAATTTATGCTTAGGTGACCTTGTTACTTTGGCGTATATGGTAAGGCAGTATGTTATAGCAGGAGCACAGGGTGCTCTCTCTTCATGGTACCCCTAAAGGAAAAAAAGGGAGAAAGAGCCAGCAGGTCCACTAGCCACTTCAAGGTCATTCTACTAATAACTATAGTATCCTATCACTGAAAAGTTTCAGTGTTCCAATAGTACCAAGCTAGGGAGCAAGGTTTTACCTATCATGATTTTGGGGATCATTCTACATCCAAACAGTAGCACTATATTTAAATGCATCTCATTATATTTTAAACACTGAATATCCATGAAATGGTAACTCTATTGGTCCTGCTATGTATGGGAAATCTGGTTGAAGCACAAGTCATGGGTTTGACTCTCCTCTATTTTAGTCAAGTCTTCCTTATCTTTTCCTTTGACAAAGAAGGTGTATTTTAATGGATTTGACATTAGGAAACAATTTGAGTATAAGCTGAACTGTGCATTTCCATATGAACAATTTCATATTTCAAAAACACAGGGAAACATAGAAAACTGTACCAGAAACACAAATGTAGGAAGATTCCAAACAGAAATATGCCAGGCACTTGACAGCAACAAGTTCACCTTGTGTTTTATCCTACAGTGTGGTGTCTTGCAATTCTTTGACACGTGAAAACCTTTCTATATGAAAAAAAAAATCTTTCAATATCCCACTCATTATCTAACAATAGGGATTCAAAAATGCCAAGAAATGCAAAATACGATAAATTTTAAGTCCTGAGAGAAAATTTGAAACATTTTTAAAGAAATGAGAGAACATGTTGGGCCCTCCTGAGCAATAGACATAACGAGATCCCCACTTCAGACCACATGAGAGAATGTGAGGAAATAAATGTCTATTGCTGGAACAATGTCAAGTGTTATGAATTCAATAAGAACTAAGGCCTATGGAAATAGAAGAGTTAAAAGGACCGCTGAGCATATGGAATGAATATCAAATAGAAAGAAAAGTCAGAAACAGCACTCCTTATGATGAAAAAGCAAGCACCATATATAAGAAGGTCTTATGTAGAAATTGCCAAACCCCAGACCAGAGTTTTTCTTAGACCCAGATTTGGTACGCTTGGAAATTTCAAATACCTTCACCAATTTCTGAAGCCTTCATCTGAGTAAAGACACAAGAACAAATGAGAAAACTAAGAAAATTATTTCTGGCAGTAACATGGAAAATAATTGAAGAAGGCTTTTTTCCATGGACCAAATAAATTTTCAACTCTGAAACTAAGTATACACTACAAATGAACTCAAAGACCTTCTGCCCAAAGGCAGAAAATACTCTAGAACCTCAAAGCTGCAAAGAAGAGAAAGGTTGGTAACTCCCTGGCACCACTTTTATAGAGATCCACAAGTAGAACCTCTCTTTTTGCCAATCTCCCAAAACACTCCACAGGGTGAATTACTATGGATAAAGCTGTGGTACTGTTTTATAGTGTTCCTGTGTTTTATTTCATGTGCCACTTGATGTAGATTGCAGTGTCTGGAATCTCATTTTCTTACAAGCCCTGTGGTTTTTGTTGTATCACTTTGCATAGTGTGGTGACTTTTAAAAACACTCAAACCACATTGCAGAATTACTGACTATATTAGCTAGGTGATTCTGTAGGGAATATCCACTCATTTCGACTGCTTCAAATTTTGCCTTTCAGAAATATATCCTTCCAATGTCAAACACTAGAACTTGCTCCCTCCATGATGGAGGTAAGGAGGGAAGAAACACAGTGTATATTCTCACCAACCAGAGCATCCAGAGGCCCAGGGCAGTGATATTTTGACAAGTTATTTAAACAGAGCCAAACCAAGAGCTCCTAAGGAACGATAATTCTTGGAGCCATGAGGATAAAACGGTCTTCTATCTCCCTTGGTCCAACAATAAAAGCAAATCACTGTCTAATAGCCATCTTTGTAACCAAAGGGGACCAACTAATAAGGAATATATCTAACCAAGGCCTAACAATACCATATATACCTCTGAGTTCACCTAGAATCATACATTTACCACCACTGATTTTTGCTGGTTTTGTCTTAGCAGTGTGAGGAAATAATAATTTTTACTATTTGAATAGGTATTTTCTAATAAGAATCAAAAGCTCACTGATATGTACTGATCTAATTTTTTGTCTAGTTTTACTGACAGTTTCTCATAATCTGCTTCTATAAAACATTCAATTTATTTGGCGTAGACACAGCATGTATAATCCAGTGCCATAGGAACGCAAGAAGACCAGGTCTCTGTTTTGGCTTACCACTGTTTCCTAGGGTATAACTAAGCTTGGCACCTCATGAAGTCTCAGCAAATGTCTGCATAATGAAGCCTGAATGGGTAAATTAATGGATACACTTGGCCATTCTGAGCCTGTTTGCTCATCGCTGAAGTCGAGAAGCAGGTGACGGTTGCCTGCCTTTTCTTAAATGGAGATCTAACGAGATAATGTATGTAAAAGTGCTGTGCTAGCTATAAAGCAATAATTATGATTCATTCATCACATACTGTAGTAGTGAAAATGATCATAATGGGGTTGATAAAAGCATGGGCACAGAAGTCAGAGTGTTTAAACTTCAGCACTGTATCTTATTAGCTGTCTAGTTTTGGCCAAGGTTCGTATCTGCTCTGAAATTCACTCTTAGGTTTGTAAATGCATTCTTAAAAGTTAATGCATGCAATGCATACATCTAAGACATTTTATGTACTCTACCAGATAGACTAACAATCAGAAAAGCATGCTATCCCCAAGAAGCTTAAAGTCAAGCAAAAAGATAGATCGGGTATATAAATCATCGAAATATATAATAGATAACTTGCCCTAAGAGAGCAATAAAGTACATGAACATCATTGGAAATCAAACACTCTGGCTCTTTACTTTCTCTGACGTTATTAAGGTATGTTCACACTAAATATTAATTTCATTATTGAGTATTTCCTAAACAATTCTTGCCAACATTATTAAACTTAAATCATCAGATATTTTGATGACATGTTTCTATATGGTAAATTCAGAACCATTTAGTTGCACAGTGGAAAAGCTGTGCACAAACTATCAACCCCAGGTATATGTGTGGCACTAGTGTAGTCAAGGAGGCACTGAGCGAACTGATGACCCACAAAGTTCAAGATTTATAAGCTGGAAGAACACTTTCGAGGAGGTTCTAATGAAGAACAACCTCCAGAAATTCTCTTGACTTTATCCCTTGAACTTGTGAATTCTATCTCACACACCAAAGGGGGCATTTTAAGATGAGATCTAGGAGATGTAGTGGGGTAGATGGTTCTAATGCAATAACCCTGATATATTCACAGATGTCTCCATTAGAGAAATAGAGGCAGAGGCATGTGACAATACTGGGAGAGATGTGAGTGACCATGAAGGTGAGGAATGGCCTGTGGGTCACAGATGCAAGCAATAATTAGATGCAGTAAGGGACAAAGAAAGTAATTTTACCCTGAAAACCATCAGTCTTGAACACTTTAAGTTTAGGCTAGTGTCATCAGATTTTATATGCCTTATGTCCAGGAAGAGAATAAATATGCATTGTTGAACGCAGCTACATTTGTCAGGATTTGTCTACAGTGGAGACCAGAGGAAGTGGCCTCCCTGTTGTCCTCTGTCCCTGTTCTTATCCCAAATAGGAAAAAGTGCTTGTAAGGCACCCCTAGCTGACCTCCAACTCAGAACTAGCTCACAGATGGGCAGCAATGCCTGCAAAATGTGAGAAAATATCTCCCCGACAGCAGCCCTTAAAATAAAGCTGCCATGCTACCTTTTCTGCAAGCATGAGGTGGTGAAAATTGGATCATGACTGTGGACCAAGTTAAAACCCAAGATTCCAAAGCATGAAGAAATGTTATTTGTTGTCTAATGAAAGATGAATTCTAAACTGAAAATCAAAAGATGGGAAGTAAGACATAGTTATAAGGGTCTGTGCCCAAATTTCATCTCTCATTTAGGTTGCAAATTTCATAGGCATGCTACAGTTTTTAATTGAGACTGGGGCAAAGAGATAAGTAACACATTCACTCTACCCTGGCATTTTTAGATAACTGACAACCATCACCTCCTCAGTTTCATCTTATGCTCTGGTCATGTGATTGTCTTGCCTTCTGCCTGCCTCTGCACAAGCTGTTCCCCGATTAACGAATCCTTCCTTCCATTCTTTGTTTAGTTCAGTCAACCCAAAACATAGAACAAGGCATTAAATTATAAGTATCCTTCAAGATTTCATGCAAAAATCTCCTTTAGTACACCATCTTTAAGGTACCCCCAAATAAGCTCCCTGTATTGTCCCCCTATAATCTTGCAATATTTTCCTTAGTAGAAGTTATCAATACAATCACCCCACTGCAAATCTGACATCTTAACTACAGGAGGTCTCTCCTTTGCAATAACCAGACCCTATTCACCTTTGACCCTGCATGCTGAGTACCATGCCTGAAGTATCATAGGAACCCAAAAGCTTTATTAGTATGTGTATACATTGGAAGAGGGCACATGTGTGTCTCAATGCACATGCAGAGGTCAGAGGATATCTTTGTGGAATCAATTCTCCTCTTCCATGCTTATGTGAATTCAGGGACTTGAATTCAAGCTACCAGGCTTGCAGGTAAATGTCTTTACCTGCTGTGTTATATTCTTGGCCCCACAGAAACTTGTTTTGCAATTCAGTCTCTACAACTTACTGTTCATCTTCACTGTCTATCGCACATGGAAGGCTTGATTTTGGGAGCTATTGGATTATTTCTAAAATCACCAACACACAATAGAGAAAATGGAGCTGAATAGAAGAAATGCTGAAACAGAAGACCTAGAAACACCATGTGGTTAAAAGCATGGGTTCAGGACCTCTACCACTGCCTGCACAATTTATCACTCCCTGAACTAATCTGATGTCACCTCTTCATTACTCACTTTACTCACTTGTCTCCAGCCAAGGTGTCTCCCCCTGGAAACCTGGTAGGTTTTTTTATGAAGATAAAATGACAGGATATTGAAGATATCAAAAGTGTTACATACTCATTTTCTGTGAGGATTACTGTCCTTGCATGCTCTACTTCTGAAGTGTGTTAACCACATAATGCTTACCTGTCATTCTCTATCCCTTACTCTGGGAACATCTTGCTCATTCACAGGTTGTATTCCTCATCTGACACAACACTGCAAACTACCTTCCCTCTAGCTATCAGGCCAAACAAGGATTATTTCCTTGTCCCAAGAGGGCCCAGCTCTGCAGTTAGTTCTGGAAATCTGGCAGTCCCTCACATCATCTCTATTTCTTAAGATTCAACCATGGAAACCAAACATCCCTAAAGTTGCATTTAGATTGTGTCAGTAGTGATGATTTCTAACTAGTACATGGTTTTTAAGCCAAGAAATAAACAGGAGCAAATTTCTCACTCAGTTTCGTCAATCCTAATTAAATTCAGTGGGTCACATACACACAGAAAGAAACTCAAGTATGGAGGGGTCTTACTGTGAGGAAGAAGGGTTTCAGTGGAAGAGATAAATGAGAGGAAAAGGATTACTAGGAATATAAAAATAACTAAAATTTATCATAGACATTTATGAAACTATCAAAGAAATTTTTAATTAAAAGTTAAATAGTACTTTTCACTGAAAGAAAATTAAGCAAATTACTATAAGCCACCTCTTTAGCAGTGATAGTGTATTAGGTAAAACCTAAATAGAAGGTATTCCCTGGTAAAATGAGAGCAGCAATGCAACCAAGCAAGAGAGAGACCCAGAAGGTGGGAGTGTCACCTGAAGAGATGACCTTGAATAAACAGTGTACTTCCAAAGTCTGTTTTCCAAATCTACAAATTGCAAGTATCACACATTCTAAAGCACTAAAAATTGAATTCTTTAGGGGAATCACAAGAGCACTTAAATATATATTTATGAGTTATAAAAAAAAAGTTTCCAGTGAAGAAAACTTCAAAATCATTTCAATGAAAGTTTAAATATCTACAGAGCCATCAGTGAGTATTTGACTAATGAGCTGAAAATAGATTGTTGAAATATTTACCTTTTTTACCTACATAGCTAGCTTGCTGAATAAAACACAAAGAGGGCTAGATTCATCTCCTGCTGAAGTGTGGTTAAGTCTTAATCATGGCCACAGGGGTTGATAATGCAGCACACACTGACACCGTAGCAGTCATGAGTGGGACACCCTGCCAGGTGCTAAGAGCAATGTTAAGGGGACCTGCAGTGCTGGATTGATGGTCTCACCTTTCTACTTAAGACCCCTCCACGCACACACAACATGGGAATGCATTGGAAACCCAAATTCTTTATGTGACTTTGTAATCCTAATTTTTGAAGCCCGGATTTTACCAACATCACCTGCTGCCACACCACCCCACTGACTTTCTCTAATTAATTTACTCTTTCAGACCCTTATCCAAGTAGATGGCTTGTTTTATTTTACTTTTGACATTGTTGAATATAGTTTTAAGTTATATTATGACCGTCTCTGCTTGTAATATTCTTCCATGATGGAACACACCCCATGTCTGGCTTCTTTAAATTCTCTGAGTCCTACTAAAGTACCACCCCCTCAGCTTAAGTATTTTCTAATCCTACTGCGTTCCCTGTCCCTACCTCACCACCAGGATTATTACTTTCCTTCTTGCTCCCAAATTTTCTCCTCAAATTCAAAAACATTGTTTTCTTATCTCCTTGGGGTTTGCCTGAGCCTTGGAAAGGGTCTGGCCATGGTCTATGTTGCTCACTGTCCTGTTCTCACGTGTAGTACAATATGACATGTGCAGAAGCCATGCTATGGTGCACTGAATGATTAAAGGAGATCAATGCAACTCAGTAGCCACAACATAAGAGAGTAGACCTTAAGTCCTTATACATTAGAAAAAATAAACAAATGTTTGAAGGGGAAAATATAGAGAAAAAGCAGAAACCATGACACAAGGCTGGAAAGAATCCCATGTAGGTGTCCTTAAGGACACAATCGATGAGCTTCATTGTACGGGGTCATAAGAACTCAAAATAGCAACACACTCAGTATTTATCCCATGACTAAGAGATTCATTTAAGGTTTCTAATCAAGATGGAAAAAAATATTACTTTTATGCTTTAGGAGGCTGGGTCTTCTGCCAATAAAGATCTGTAATGGAGGGAGAGCGGGAAGAAGGCCATGGCATGGGCCAAGCCAATGTCTTGCCAAACAGCAAAGACTAGGAAGGAAGGAATAATGGTGTATAGAAGGCATTTGGGTCCTGGATGTGGAAGTGAGAAGATGAGGGAAAAGGTTCTTGCAGAACAACACCAAAGCTGAAAACTGGGGCACGTAGACAGAGTTGGGATTGAGCAGAAACGGGCAAGTCTAGTTTTGTCTGTCACTCAGCCACTAATTAATAAGACACAAGAACCAGACCTCTGGGTTTGTACAGCCATGGTTTGTAGCCTCATCCAGGCATCATTCCTCTGTGTGAAATCTTTCATATTTTCCCCTTTGCTTTAATCATGAATACCTTTAGAGTTGCTAGGGTGTTTTGTTACTTATAAAAATTATGAAAATGTACAAAATATAGATGTGCTTAGAAGATAATATGCAATCAAACTTTAGAATACCTTACATCCCACCTCCTCAACAGCCTCTCTTCACGGCTTCAACCACTTCCTGGCAAACTTTGTGTATATATGTGAAGTCACATTTTATGCAAATAATTCAATATTATACATGTAGTTCTACCAACCTGCTTTTGATTTTCATTTCATGTGTTTGGAAGAAGCTTCCTAGTTAATATATATGTATACTTGTGCACACGCACACCCATATTGAGATAGGGAATTGCTGGTAGGCCAAGCTTGCTTCAAACAAAGTATCTTTCTGACTTAGCCTCCTGAGTGCTGGACATACAAGCATACACCACCATGCTTGACTCTACTCATATTGTTAAAGGAAGAGTTTGATATTGTAGTAATTCCAGCATGATTTATAATGCCAAATGTTCACCACAATACTACAATGAACACTCTTGGATGCACATCTTTGTGTGGCTATCTAGATGGGTAGATAGTCACTTTAAGCATGTAACAAAAGCATTAAATGGAAGAACCTTTCTCACAAGCAACATAGCAGAATGAATGAGGTTTAGAGGGAACAACAGCGAAATATCTTCTGGCTAAACAATTCTCGCCTTTCTTCATAGCAATAACAATATATGAGTTGTGAGGAGTTACTAAGAAGACTTGTATCAAGGCCTAATAGGTCCATGTAGTTAAAAGGGAGAATACAATGCCCTTGACCCCTTGAGAAATAAATGGTTTTATGTGGTACAAAGACAAAATGAGAAGGAGAGATCTTTTATTTGCTTGTCTGCTTTCTGTTTAAATCCTGCACCATGACTAACACAGCCTGACACTCCGAGGATGCTCAGTCACCAGTTTCTAGGTCCCTCACCCCTTCTGATTCAGCCTTTTCCCACCATGAAGTAGTACTTTATTTATAATGTTCTGATTGTAGATTCTGAGCTTCTTAAAGACAGAGAACTCCTAATATTCACTGTCATTTGCCTATAACAGAGCAGACATTCAATATCCATTTGCTGAATACATGCAAGCATGGATGGATGGGTGGGTGGGTGGGTGGGTGGATGGATGGATGGACGGATAGATAAATGGATAGATGTATAAGTGAATGAATCTGTAAGAACCTAGGAGATAAAATTATATCTGGGATTAATAAAAGACATGAAGGGAAGAGTTCTCTTTTTAGTGTTTTACCACTATCAAATTATCATTGTTTCTCATAAAATGTGAGGAGTATGATGTATAACTATATATAGTTATATATTTGTGCATACATACATGTGTGTACACAGAATATTCCTAATGAAAATTTAACGCTCATCCACTCATCTCCTCTTCAATTTTTATCACTTAAAAATGGGATATATATATATATCCAACGGTACTCCTGACAGACAGAATTCTAAATGGTCCATACTCTGAAATATACACTTTAGTTGACATGCATTATATTATGTACTATACATGACAGATGTATCACACTCATGATTTCAGACACTAATTCTCAGAATAAGTGAAAGTCAATTAAAGAAAAACACTAAGCAATGCAGTAAACAATACATACAGTGCTAATACAGTGAAGATGGGGTCTGAATGGCTGGCAGCTGAGAGACCATGCATGTGTGCAAGTTGGGCTGTAGTAAAGTAGGAGGTAAGCTATCAAAAATTAATTACACCAGATACAGACAAAATGCAACTTCCAAGGTTAGCTTCATGTTCTGTGGAAGCCTTCATATCTGTGTGTCTTCCTTGTGTTTACCAGTTCATTTTCACATCACACTCACACCATCCCATCGTACTTTGAGCTAAATAAAAGATGCCACTCCTCTTGTCCTTTCTCTTAATAGAAACAATCTCTAAAATCTATCTTCCTGATAACAGGATTCAAGTCAGGCTAAACCTACAAGAACTCTCCCTGGACCTTATCTTCAGCAAATCGTATTGTCAGGAAGTAGAAAATGTAGTTTGTCTTGCATTATCTGTAATACGAGAGACAGGCCTTCATTTTGACAAAATGCCACTGGCAATATGGGCCCTGCTGGGTGAGAAGCAGATGTAACCATTTTCTCTATTTACAAGAGCAGAATGGATCTTTGGAGGGAGCAGAGGTAATTGACATGCTGTCTTCAGCCTGCCTAACAGAGGGTCTTCACAGGCACCATGGTCAAAGTCACAGCAGGAGGTTGAATCCCAAAGAGCGCATCCAGCAGGTGCTGGCCTGCATACATAAGCACCTACCAATCAAGTCACAGACATATATGGCCAGACACAGTTCTTAGTATTCATGTCTGCAAAGGACTGTATGTGACCATAAAGAAAAAGGGTAGGACAGGGGTCCAGCCATAGACAAACGAAAACTATGCCATGCATAGGAAGATGGAAGATTGAGTATTACTTAGCCTATGTGCCAGAGAAGGAACAGAGAACAACCTAGGTGGTCAGATCAACTAAAAGCACAAACTTCAGACTCAGAGGAAATGAAATGGGACAGGCCCCAGTTCCAATCTGCTCTAACTGAACTCTTTGGTTTCAATTTGCTCATCTGTAAAAGGGGAATGACAGTAATTAGCTCAGAGAGCTCTTATGGATGAGGCCTATAACCTCTACACAATATTACAATCACCAAGTAAGCATTAATGTCATGAATAGATTGGGCAAGGCTGAAGGGGTAACATAACAAAGCAAGTTGGGTTTTTTTGTTTTTTGTTTTTTTACTTCTGTGCCTAAGATCTGTTTTATGCTTGCAGAAGTGGTACATCAGATCAAACCACTGGCAACCCAATAAGTCTCATTTATTTATTATTATTATTATTTATTTATTGTGCAGATGTGTATTCAGATACTAGGGTGCATATGCATACTAGTCATGATGTCCATGTGGAAGTCAGAGGAGAATTTGCAGGAGTCAGTTAGGTCCTTCTACTCTGTGGATTCTGGGTATCAAACTCTGGTCATCATCAGACTGAGAAGCAGGCACTCTTGTTTCCTGTGTTATGTTGCTGACCTGGTCAAATCATTTTTACAAAGCTTTAACCTAACTCCCACTCACTATCAGTTGTTACTGAAAGAACATGTCTAACCTATAAAGCAAATCCTGAGGTCTTTCTTGAAAAGACAGACCTATTCTGCAGCCACACCTGAGTGTTTCTACTAAATAGTTATGAGGGAGCTCTGGCTTTACATCTTGGCTTATCTATGCCCTCAAGGGATCTGATGTGTGTAAACTGATTTAATGTAGCCAATGAGATTTTAGCAATCTTGACTTAAACAAGGGCCTTGGATAAGTTTGAGAAATTTGACTTGGCTCTATACTACTCTGGTGACCTGTCAAGACAGCTTCTCTGAGTAGTTATAGTCCCTTTACCTATTCCCTGAAATAAAATAGCATAGGGAAGATTTGACCTTAACCTGCATCCCACAAGCATACAGACATACCCCAAAGCTTAAAACAGACCTTCTCCACCAAGTCCACAGTCAACTGATCCACTGATGAAATGCAGGGTTGACCATGAGGATAAATGCACATGAGGCACCACATTGGAGGAAGGTTGTGATATGGGTGGAAATCTGTAGGGCATTTCCTTTATCATATAAAGTATAAGGTGCTCCACATTACTCTTCAACTAATAACCATTTTTGTTCTTTTAGGCTCTTAGAACTTTCTGGAATTGTGTTTTCCACACAGTTAGTCTCACTAGTGTTAAATTTCTGAGAGTCAAGTCTTACCACTCTTACAAGGGTGTTATTGTTCAGGTTATAACAGTCTGTCAACAAATATTTGTTGACGAAGTGGATGACTTTCACATATTTTAAAAGTTTTAAAAAACATTGTATACACACATACATGCACAGAGAGAGAGATTTACAGGTAGTATTGGACTATCTCAGAACAAAAGCATCATTCTACACTGCTTGTTCTTCACATTACTGTTTCAACTTGAAATATATGCTGAAAAAAACTCCAACATCAACACGTATTCACTCCCATCAGTTATTATAGTGTCCTACTCTATGATCTCTATTGTTTTGAAGCCACGTCCTTTTGATGTTTGTATGGGGTTTTGCCATTAAACATGATACATCTAGAAAAACCCTAGTGTCTTAGAGCTCCTATTGATGCGGTAAAGCATAACATGGGGAGGAAAGGTTGTATTTCATCCTACTCTTCCATCTAACAAATCCATCATGAAGGGAAGTCATGGCAGGAACTCAAGTTAGGAACCTAGATGTGGGAACTTAAGCAGATCCATGAAAAACTGCTTACTGGCTTGCTCCTCGTGCCTTGTTCATCCTGACCAGGAATGGTAGCACCCACAGTGAGCTAGACCCTATCACATCAATCACAAATTTTAAAAAAAAGTCCCACAACCTTCCCCAGTGTTTTAGACACGTTTTGTCCATTGTAGCTCCCCCTTCTCAGATGACTTTAGTTTGTATCAAATTGACAAAAACAAACAATCAAACAAAAAACATCCAGGACAACATATTCCTTGAATATAGTTGGCTGCATCATAGTTGTTCTGAAACTCTTATCTTGTAAGAGAACACTTGCTTTCTGAGAGCATACAGTTTTACACCTCCAGTCAAAAAGTCTTCATAATATTCAACTTTGTATATCTTCATTCACAAAATAATGTCCATTGTTTCTTCACGTCTGTTACAACATCATTTTAGAACATTTACTTTTTCATTTTTACTTTTGAGTGTTAGGCCCTCTACCCTCTCCTTTCCACCTTTAGGGTTCTGAGAGCATGACATCTAAAGCAGGTGGCCTCTCAGTTGACAGTAAGTGTTTTTCATCAGAGGTTTCATTATACTTCTTCCAGCCTTGAGATTAGACAGTTCATTATTATGAGCATGCCTTCAGAGAGCAAGAACATCAAAATCTTGAGAAAATTATGATGGTTTTCATCTCCCAAACAAGAATTTAATGGAAGAATTAAATCAAGACAAAACAAAACTAAAGGAACCATCGTTGAAATTGGAAACAATGTGAAACATCACTCAATTATACACAAGTTTTGCTCTGGGCACAAAGTGGCAGTTATCTAGGACCAGGGTGCCAGTTTGGGGATGCTGAAAGAAGACACAAGGTATCAATAATCTCCTTGCTCCTTTGCTATGTTTCTGATGATATGGTTTCCATGTCCTTGGAAATACATGTTGCTATGTAAAATAGAAAGTAAAAGAAATGAAGATGAAAATTCACTATACTACATGTATGTTTCACCAATGAAGTGATTTGAGACACTATTGGAGAGGCAGCCTATATCATGGAAAGTATGGGGCTCTAGACTGAGGTAACTGTGCCCCAGCTCCAGCTATGCTAACTGCCAGGAAACTTGGGGTGAATAACTTCCACTATCTATGCCAACACTACAGATTCCTCATGAACTCTAGGAGGACAAATCTGTAGAGCGTCCATGAAGACTGAGCATAGAAAAATATTAAATAGGTAATAGATGTAATTGCTATTACTACAACATACATCTCAGTCAGTAGAGTACTTGTCTGAAGTGAACAACGCCCTGGATTCAGTCTCCATCACCACATAAAATGGAAGTGAAAGTGCTTGCTAACATCCTAGCACCTAGGATGTACAGGCAAAAGGATCAAGAATTCAGGGTCACACTTAACAAGACAGCAAATTTGAGACCACCTGCAGCTCCACAAGTCCCGATATAAAAATCAATGATTATTTAAAATATGCAAGCTTTTACAAACTTTGAAACAGTGCAGATGTTATTATTTTCAGTGACCAAACTTGGGAAGAATGAAAGGTCTTCTTGTCTGTTTGCTTGCTTGTTTATTTTTTTATAACAATTAGAACAGTCTGAGAACTGCAGAATTTTCCACTGTTAAGTGACAGTAAGTATCATTTCCTTAGGATTCCTTTGTTTTGAGGTTCTGAAAGGTAACCTAAAATTTAAATATAACTGGACAACATGACCAACTAGTTAGCACTACACCTAGCTACCATCTGTTCACAATAGTCTCTCTCTCTCTCTCTCTCTCTCTCTCTCTCTCTCTCTCTCTCTCTCTCTCTCTCTGTGTGTGTGTGTGTGTGTGTGTGTGTGTGTGTGTGTGTGTGTGTGTGTTTATATTCCCCCTTTCAACAATCCTAGCAGCACCCATGAAGGGGAGAAATAATCAGTAAGAGAACAAATAGTGCAGTGATATACTATGTAACTATATGGTCTGGGCTTGAATATCAGACACTAGCAGGGTCCCATTTTGGTATGTCTACATAAAGGCTCAGGAATTTGGGGGTGAATTCACCCTCCTGATATGCAGGTTTCTATCTTTAAGAAAGGAAAAATAATTCTTGCCCCATAGTGTAACATAAATTAATTAAGAATAGCCCTTATAACAATTTCTGTTATATAATGAGTGTGCAACAGACATGGTAGGCATCAGAATTTTGGTGACAATGATGTGAGGATGATGGACAGGATCATGATAGTTAATAACAGTGAAAACTGGTTGGAATGATGGAGGGATAGACGGAGACAATGATGGTTCCTGATGATGGTGAGAATGGGGACAGTGATAACAGTGGTGGACACTGGTGGGATTGAGGGGGATAATGATGAAAAGGATGACAGAGACAATGATGGTAAGAAATGTCAAAAGAATCATAGTGGAAATGATGGGGAAATGGTGTTAATCATAGGGAGAAAGATAAAGACAATGATGATGAGGCCCATTGTATGGGTCCCTTTCAGCAAGTTGCTCTCACCCAAACCAATTTGGGGAGTGTTATGAAAAGAGACACAAGAGAATTAGCTCATGGGAAAGTTATCCCATCAGCAGAGACAATGGTTTAGGAGTTGTCCAACTAAAGAAGCTGAGGAAAGAATGGAGATAACTAACATTTGGAGGTCAACATAAAGACAAAAGTCAGAGCCAATTGACTAGTCCATTAAGTACCGAAGACAAGGGGAAAGGAAAGATGCATGTTAATACATATTCCTTCACTAATCAATGATAAATGTGGCCATTTGCCTCCTGATGTGGAACATCTTACCAGGATTGACTTGTCCGTGAACAAATTGCTGACATTTGAAATCAATGTCATAGAACATCCTTGATCTTCTCTATACCTTCTTGTTTATGAGCTATGGACCCCAGAACATGTGTGTTTAAGGTGTTTCTGTTATCACAGCTCTGGTACTGTCGATTTCAAAAATGTCTTAGATAGCTGATAAATATAGTTAGTCTGCATCCATATAACCTATGACGAATGTGTTATATTCTGTAAGCAGGATGAGAAAAAAAATCCTGTGACTAAGTAACAGAAAGAATAGGTAAAGAGGCAGGAAATGAATGAGGTTTACATTCAACATAGTCATGCACTTTATTACTTCTGCATGCCAGACTACATCTGGGTAGACCCAGGAAGCTATGCAAGACAACACAGGGAGTACACAAGACCACATAAGGAACAGGTACACACAGCATGAGCTCTGAGCCCACGAGCAGCCCTGTGACAATGGTGTAAGCTCCAAGCATTAATCACAACAAGAACCATATGAGACAGGAGAGTGCAGTGTTTTGGTGCTCATGTTCTCCCTTAGACACACTACTGTGCTCTGCCATTTAGCAACTATTTAATAAGCTTGAGTTCTCCAAGATTCAGCCTTTCCATGTCCAAGGATATTATCACTGTTTTCATTGAAAATAATAAATATTGAATCATATATGCAAAACATTTAGCATGTACCCACCTCTAAAGAGAGACAAGATATTGCTTAATTTGCACAGTTATTTCTAGAATTAAATGAGTTATAACATAAATAAATCACTCAGTATACTGTTTGTTATAATACTTACTCAATAAACGCCAGCTTTCTGTTACAGATATACCCTCAGCTTTAACCTCTAATCTTTCTATGATTCCAATTATGGCTTTTCTCTAGTAACTGAGTACGGAATTCTGATCTCCTAGCCCAGCACTCTTGTTACCACCTTCCTCTACACTGGAATCTGAAAGCACAAAAAGTCTTACTTAGCAGAATGCTACACATTGGCTTTCTGCTCCTCTTTCCCAGACTATGAGCCAAAGCCTGGGGGACAGATGTGGTATTAACCATAATTCATCACATTCTATGGAGTGTAACTGACCTGACACAGACCAATCTGCTACACTACTACTATCAACTTTTAGTACTTATGCTAGACACATGAGACATAATCAAGGTCTGAGATGCTTTGAAGAGTGGTCAGCTGGATATCAAACTTGCTTGATTTCTGTCGTTTCCCTAACCCATACCCCAATGAGATCCATGCCAAGCTCTGTCTAAGTGTTCAGGCCTGATATTTGAGGTGAAAATGAATGTCATTCCTTAGACAGCTTGTCAGAGAAGTAGCTAATATAATGAGCCTTATCTATAAAGTGATTTCATTTCTTATAGACAACTAACTATTTGTTTTGTATCAGATCTACCTACTCACAAGCAACTGCAAATATGGCTGAGGAACAATGATAAAAATAATAGTACTAGCTGCTGTTTATTGGATGGTTATCTATGACTCAAGGCCTGCACTAACCACCTTGTCAATACTGTCACACTTCCACACTACTACTCTAAGGTTAGCTGTTGAAAATAAAGAAACCTTTTATGAAATTTAGAAGACACATGTTTTTGCCAATATATGAACAATTTGGGAGGGAGTTGGAAGAAAAAGATTGATTTCTGTAATTAAATAGCATCTGCCACCCAGAAACAAGGGATAATTTTTAATAATGAAAATATGTCTCATAAAAGATAAATATTTTATCTCTCCCATCTACACTTCCAGGCAACTTTAACATTCCATGTTTAAGATCTTGCATTTCTCGGAGAAGTATCTAATCTTATCATAATCATACATGCTCATCTGAGATTGACCAGGGACATTGTATATAAGTTAGCTCAGCTTTTTATTGTTGCTAGCAGCATTTAAGACATGAGAAAAAATAAGCAGGTATTTTATATAGCTGGTAGTACTAGAGGGGGCACCTAAATCCAAGTCTGCCTTACTCCAAATCGTAAGGTCGTAACCACTCTAGGCACAGACTGCAATTTACCAAGTGACAAGGTAACTGTACCAAAAAGGTGATGAAAAATATTCCCAACTTTAAATCACCAAAGAGTGACAGTATTAGTTTTTGGACATGACTGCAAGAAGGAAAAGTGATAAAAGACAAAAAAAATATTCATCTACTTTATAACCATCAGCTGCACCACTACTCTGAACATACCCAGTACTCTGCACATGAATAGGACCATAAACCTTAACAAACTGAGGATAGGCTTCTGAGTAATTCAATTTGGTAGAAAGATTATTTATAAATGAGCAGTTATATAGGAAAAAAGTAAGTGTGTTCAGACTTATTATTGGGGTTAGAAGGACACATAGGACCAGCATATCAGGGAGCCCATGATTATAATGCCTTTAAAGAAAGAATCGTGAGTAGGTTTTAATTGGCCAATCATTATGTCCTGGTTAGAAAACATTTAGCTATGGAAATGGATCAGAAAGTATCCTGGTTTACAGTGAAGGATCAAGTATATGTTTTCCCCATGAAGCAAATGACTCCAAGACAAATTGTTTTATGATGTTACATTTGAAAGGTCTGGTAAGTTCTATTAGTCTCATAGCATAGGTCTCAGAACAGTACAAACAAACCGAAATAAAATAAAACACCAAGTCCTAGGTTATGAGAATGTTATTTTCATGGTTTATGTGAATCAGCCCAGGTAGGGCACAGTGAGTTACTAATCTCTTTGTTTTAATAAATGTGTTTACGAGCTCAGAGAAAGCAGCTTGATTCAATGTCTCATAGAGCACTCAATTTTGGTAAATTAAAGTTAATAACATTTCTCCATGAGCTACAATAACATTGCACTGTGAATCACAAAGAAAACACAGCCACTCTACAAAGCAGCAGCAAGGGAAGCCTTTGCACCCTGCCAGTCTGAGGATCTGAGAAGGGTTGAAGAACACGACTCGAAAGTGTAGCGGTGGGCAGGCAATGGAGGGCATGAACTAGTGTGCATGCCATGCTACCTACCTAGCCAAATTCTCTCTAGATTCACAAAAACTGCAAAATTGGGGTGACTTTAAGCTTGCCAGGAAAGGCAGCCAATTTAGAAAGCTGAGAGAATACAAGTGGAAGATGGAAATAATTACAAATGCCTAAATCTTACCAGATAACCCAGTAAATACTAAGCACGGAATGGGGCCTTCAGAAATGAAATGTCCCATTGATAAACTCTGTTATAAAGGTGAGAAAAACTACATATCCTTGCTCCTGAAAGAAGCAGAACTCACTACTGAATGAAGTTCTTTCATACCTTGGGAGAGTTTACAAATAACCTTTAATCCTCTACTTTACAATTAGTGCCATGCATACTGCTGCAGATCAGTGTAGCGCAATGTAATGCAATTATCTGTTGTATAGTTCCATTGTTCCCTTTAAACTAATGTTGCCTCATGCCTCCTACGCCTCCACACTGATTTGAAGCAAGGAATAGTCTCCCTTTGAGCCTCTGTGTCATGACTCTGTAACTCTTGCTCTTTTAATTAGTCCTCTCAGCCTGTGGAATGTCAGAATCACAGGGTAGTGCTGTCTGTGGTAGCCTGCTTGCTATTTGAAGCCAGGCTCATTCTTAATTAAAGCATCTTACATCGGAACAGCATTGCTCTGTTTATACAATGTTCTCGTGGCCATTATTGCCTTTGATTTGCACAGCAAATCTGTAAGGGAGACAAGGAAGGGATTACTGTTTTCAGTAGCCAGATGAGAAAACAGATCAAGATGTACTAGGGGTCACAGGTGTCTGTCAGACCCAGAGCGAAACTTAGAACTCCTATAGCTTCTTCATTCCCTTTCCATAGTGTTTTTGGTTTCCCAGTTAAAAAAAAAATCTCACTTGGGAGGCAGAGGCAGGCGGATCTCAGTGAGTTCAAGGCCAGCCTGGTCTCCAAAGCGAGTTCCAGGAAAGGTGCAAAACTACACAGAGAAACCCTGTCTCGAAAAACAAAAACAAAACAAAACAAAAATCTCCAGTACTTTCCATATACAATGTTCAAACACAAACCTATAATGATGTCATTAAAAGGCAATGCCAAATACAGATGGCCAAGTAGTATGTGCTTTAGAGAACCATGTCAATTCCAAAATCATTTGAAATTTGACATGGCCCCAAGAAAACATATACTTGGTATAGAAGAGGCAGCTGTGACCTGACCTTGGGCTGCCTGTGTCATACAAACTTCTTAACATATAGGTAGGAAGAGCAGAGTTTCTACACACAAAGGCATGCCATGGGAAACCTTGTCCACGTGAATGATAGTTTAGTTCACAAAGGGAAACTTGGTCCTTGGTCTTCAGAGCCTCACAGTCTGCTGGGAACTGGTAGCCATCACTTCAGAGAATCACTTGCTCTAGGAAGCTTCTCTACCCCTCCCCCACTGCTTACTAGACTTAGGTAGACTTGTTACAGCCTGCATAATATGTTAGGACAATGGCAATTAGAAAGATTTAGTGTTCAGTGCAACAGAATTGCATTGCACGTACCAACATTCTCCTAAACTGACTTTGAAAAGAAAAATGTGAACATAGAATCAGACCCTTCTTAGGTATTTGAAGTAATCTATAGGTTACCATAAATTCAATGTATTTTGAGGAGAAACAAAACCAAGACAACTAGTTGAGATGAGACAAGAAAATTTCTCATTAAAACAGGATCAACCATATGTAGGGCATGGTCACTTGCTTTTCTATGAGGTAGACAAGATAACTGGTTATGGGCAATAGACTTAGACTTAGATGCAAAGCAGCACACCAATGTGTGTGCAAAGTATTGTCCCACGACCTATGATCTGGGTAATTTTAAGCAAAACTCTTTTCAAATATTCCAAATTACATTTTCCTTTTATAAAGTGAAGAAGCATAAAGCTTATCTCATAGTATCACTCAAGGGCTTAGTGTGAGGAGCCCCTGGGGACCCTGCCATTCACACAGTAATGCATGGAACAACCATCTGGTTATACTTAGTGCTAGGGATGCAGATTCGACCCTGGACTTTGCGGCACTTTTACATTAGCAGGTAAGCATTGATTAAACAATCACAAAAATCTAAAATCAAAACTATGTTAAGTGTCTTTAAGGTAGCAAATATGGTATTTTGGGAGGAAGTAGGATAAGGTCTGCCTAGTGAGTAGAAAGTAAGGAAAAAAGGATTAACTGGAGAAGTGATTGAAGAATAGGAATCTGATGTAAGAGTAGATGTTAGCTAACTAGGGTAAGGAGAAGTGTCTCCAAGAGAGAGCTTGAGCAAGGAAGGGACTCAATGAACACAGGGGAGTTTGACAGGACAGGCAGATGCAAGAAACCTCAGAAGGCCAGGTTGTCTTCAATGATAGTGGCTATCACCAGGTTGAAGGGCAATGGGTGCACAGAAATATATACTATATATTCTAATTACTTGTTCCCTGCTCCCATCTCTTACCTATGTCTCACTTCATGGGCCTCCTCCCCTTTCTCAGGCTTATGAATTTTGTCTTGGTTTTGTGACCCATAACCAGGACCATGAATATGATCATTAGATTGGAACTGGCCATTGATGCCTGATAAGGTCATTAGTAAGAGTACAACTAAAGACGATATCCCATGCCCTACATCTATCAGCAAGAACCACTTTTGGATTTTTAAAAAAAGTAAACTCTAAGAATGCTGAATAAATACTACAGCCACTCCACAGGAAAATCGTCCTCTCCTCAAATCTCTTACATTGTTCTCCAGACTGTACATCTTTTTTTGCCTTGGGGATTTCAAGCCCAGATAATCACAGAAGCCAGTCAGGGTTGGTGGATGCACACCACATTCTGGAAGGAAAACAGTGGTATATTTACACAATGAAGCATTACTCAGCCGTTGGGGAAAAAATGACATCATGATATTTCCAGCAAATAGATGGCACTAGAAAAGAATGATTCTGAGTGAGGTATCCCAGCTTCAGAAAAACAAATATGGTGTGCATTTGTTTATATGTATATATTAGCTGTGAAATCAATGATAACCAAGCTACAACCCATAGAACCACAGAGGGTAGATACAGAATAAGGGACTGGAGGGAACATCAGAAATCTCATTAAGAAAGGGAAATAGAATGAATAGTTATGGATGGATGAGGGGTGCTGGAACAGGAAGATTAAGTAAGGGGAGTGGGGGCAGAGAGAGTTGTGGGAGGCAATACAAGGAGAGACAGCTAAAATTAAGGGGTATTTGAGGGGTAATATGTAATCCTAATACATTCCTAAAATATATATGTACATAAGGACAATCTAAATGAAATTGAAAAATAATGGGGAAAACAGAGTCCCAACTGGACATCTCTTGTCACCAATTGAAGCCTCCTATAACAGGATTGGGTTTCATTTAATTGAGTTGTTGGCTAAAGGAGGCCTACTGGAATCCTCAAGCAACCCAGGCTGTTGCCAAGATTTTAGGTTGCTCTCCACAAACTGACAACAAGGCCCTGTGGTGAAGACAATACCAACACAGCTCACTGAAAGTAGAAATGTCAAGCCAGTGTCTACATAGAGTCTTCACCCCTATATTCCAGAATCTTTGGTACAGTAATGTGCTCTGCAAGCTCTCAAAATAGAAAAGTAAACACAAAGCCAGTCACAAATCCTTTATCTACAATGATGTACTGCCTATAAGATATGCTAGGGAAATGGTGACCCAAAGCTTGTGGGAGTAACTAACCAATAACTGATTTGACTACTCTAAAAGCTGGAACCCATATCCAGCACTGCTTGGGCAACCAAGAACCTGAAACTAAATAGCCCAGGTATCTATGATAAAACCAAATAATACTGGTCTAAAAAAATATAGTGATAAAATGACTCCTAATGACATTCTGCTATATGCATAGATTAATGCCTTGCCCAGCCATCATCAGAGAAGCTTCCTCCTGCAGCAGATGGGAACAAATATAGAGATCCACCACCAGACAATTGCAGAGAGTAAGAGACCTTGGAACACTCAGCCCTAAGGGGGATGTCTCCATTAAATTCCTCCCCTCAGAGGTCAGGGAACCACACAGAGGAGGAGGCAGAAAGAGTGTAAGAGCCAGTGGGAATGGAGGACACCAGAAAGCAAGGCCTCTAAATCAACATGAGCAAAACTCATATGAACTCACAAATACTAAAGCAGCATGCACAGGACTTGCACAGGTCTGCACCAGGTCCTCTGCATAAATATTATGACTTCTAATATAGTGTTTTTATGGGATTCCTGAGCATGTGAACAGGAGGGTTTATAATTTTTGTGCCTTCTCTTGGGCTCTTTTCCTTCTGTTGGTATGTCTTGTCCAACTTCAATGTGATAGTTTTTGTTTTATCTCCTTATATTCTTTTTGCATTTTTAAATGAACACGTGAATGAACAACTGAATAAAAATCTAGCTTCTAGGGTAAAGGTTAACACCTAAACTGTCATTGATACCTGCTAGGTGAGGGAAAATCGGTTTTCTCTCATAGAGTGACACTGGGTATATTACTACAGAACAGGCCTTGTGTTCAGGAGTTCAGGAGGTTCAGGAGGACCAATATATAAAGGACTCTACAGGTTTTTGTGTGTGCTTTTATTTGGTTACAATTTGGTGGGGTTTGAGGTGTGGTACTGTTTGGTTGGTTTGTTGGTTGTTGTTGTTTTGTGTTGTTGCTTTTTTTTCATTTTAGATGTGTTTTTTTGTTTGGTTTGGTTTTCTTGGTTTGGGGAGAGTTGTATTAGATTTTTGTTTGCTTTTTAAGGGAGGAGAGAGGATCTTGGGGAGGGGAGAACATGATCAAAATATGTTTAAATTAAAATTGCTTTAAATAATAAAAATTATTTTTTAAAAATTTAGTTAATAGTAATCAGGTTCTATTTCTGAGATATATGTGGTTGAATGAAAGAGAGAACAGACTTATGAAACGGACTCAGTTCTCTGACCATGGCACATCCATAAATAAATAAATAAACAAATAAATACTAATAATTTTAAATATACTTATACTCACAACAGGTAGGTTCACACATAACTTCAGTTAAGAGCCCAAACCAGCCCAAGAGTCTAGAATGTTTGTGCTACCTTTGTATGCCAGCAAAAACACCTAACTGTCCACTGTTTGAGTGCAGCTTACTCTTAAAGGTCTGTTTTGTGGAACACAGAATAGCACTTTTTCTGAAGGTCTCCTTCTTCATACAAACTTTCAAGATGCTTTTTCACACAAAGGGACAAATACAGGTTTTCTTTTGCCTCCCAAATAAATGTCTCTTTTAAAGCATCTCCCTGGAGTGGTTTCCTTTGACAGTCCATCAGATGTAGTATTAGAATATATGTGCCCTGCTGTCTCATTAAATAAACTTTATCCAATTCACACTGGGACAAGAGACAAAAAAATGAGGTTCTGTGAGTGCACGCTAACTATATGGGCATTCTCAGGATGACCTTTACATACCAAGTCAATTACTTATCAAAATCATGTAAAATATATCTTCTCTTTTCAGCACATTCACTTTGAAGGCATTTGATTAAACCAAAGTGTCACTGGTATCCAGATTCTAATTGGAGCAATGACATATTGATTCAAAACCTGTCTTTTAGGTTCCTAGGATTCTTCCCCCAGAATTTAACTTAAAAGTTAAAACCATTATAGACCTTTCTATTCTAAATCTTTTAATTATTATTTGGGTGGGGTGCATGCATGAGGAGGTCAGAAGACAATTTTGTGGAGTTCTCTCTTTCCACCTTTATGTGGATTCCTGGCATCAAATGCAGGTCATCTGGCTCGTTCAGTATTACCCACTGAACCATCTCATCAGCACACCCCTTTTTAAAATTTTTTTATTTACATTTTAGAACTTTTAAATGTCAAAAAATGCAATTTTCCAAACAAAAATAAAAAATGAGGGACTAGCATCATCATAAATTCAACAAGATTAATATATGCCCCCAATCCATACCAATTGAGCACAGGCTTATGAGGTTCCAAGATCCAAAAAATTCCATACTTGTGAAATATGTGGGTTTGAGGACTCTACAAAAACATTTCTTGAAAAATTAATGAACAAAATAGAGAATTATTGTAAGAATAGAATGGTAAATACAAACCAATTGGGCACACTGTATACAAACAATTTCAATTGATCATAAAAAAATCAAAGTAAAGAACAGGAAGGAAGCTTCTCTTGGAATGTAGCAAACTCTATGTTGCTGCCTCCATTTCTTTTGTGTCTGCTTTCAATATATTTTTTTTATCAACAACCAGAAAAATGTCCATCACATTTGTCAAGCGTATTTAATAACCTAGATGGAAGTGTTTTGCCAGTTGATGTAAAATACAGGTCCAATAATATGAGCTTGAGAAGAAGCATGTATTTCTATGCCTAAGTATAGAAACAACAAGGCAGTTCTGAAGAAAAGCCTGGTTTTGAAAGATCTGTGCATGAGAGGCTTCCTGTGATTGATCTGTCCCTGACAAAGACAGAAGTCTATGGCGCAGTGCTGTGTGTTGTAGACACTAGAATCTGGAGCCCAGCGGTATGAGACAGTGAGTCACATATTGAATGGGGGTCACAGCTTATTAGAAACCTACTGTGTGCCAGATACTGAGCTAGAAATGTAGCACTACGAAAAAATATCCCACGTTAATGATTCAGTGTAGTGATGGGTGGTCCTATCATTATTGATTATCTTACACTTGTTAATGAACTTGATAACATATTCCACCTTTTTGATTCCTGAATCTGACTCTTGGATTAACTGGTCTCTGAAGTTCTTCATCTGCTAGGATTCTCTATGCCAAACGTAAACAACTATAGGTTTTGTGTTGTTTAGCACTGGGGACTGGGCTAAGGGCCTCACACATGCTAAGCAAGTGCTCAACCACCCAACCACAGCCCCTGCTCTTTTTTTACTTTTTATGTTGAGTCAGAGTCTGACTAAATTGTTCAGACTTTCTTTGAACTCACTCTGTATCCCAAAAAGGGCTGTGAACTTTCTATCCTCTTGACTCAGCCTGAAGAGTAGCTGGAACTACAGGCCTATAATATCAGGCATGGATGAACTGTGGCTTTTGATACAGAAGTTCACTATGGAGTCCAACATGACTTAGCTTATGACCTTAGACAAGTATCCACATTCTCTGTTTCTCTTTTCTGTTATAGTAGAGCCTTGTTTTTGTTTGCTTCTGTTTCCAATGATCTCACAGGGTCATAGTTAGTAATGATAAGGTAACTCCTGCAAGCAATTTGGAAACACTAGTAATTGAATTATTACTGAAAATACAGAATAGTTTATTTTCAGTGTCGAGGACAGATAGATTCAAACAGTTTTTGAAATTAAAGCAGATTTGATAAATATTTCAAATGCTTGTATTTTGAAAACAAATAGATAAAATCATATAAGGTCTGATGAGAAAAAGAAAAATAGCAGTATACTGTATGATATGTTCATATCTTTATCTCTGAGATGAATCAACTTTGTTAATTCAATACATTATTATATAATTTGTAATACTTTACCTGCAAAGCTCAATAAGATCTCCTTCCCATTTTATTTACGTATTTGTCTATTTATTCATTGTTGGGCTGGTACGTAAGGGAGAGAAAAGAAGGTAGGACACCTTGGCAATTTCTAGAATTTCAAAGAACAAACAACACAGAGAAGGTAGAACCACTCCTAAATCATTTATCTTAGTTGCTGCATACATCAGGCACACTAGACTACAAAACTTTCCATTTCTTACATGTGATTGGCAGTAAAGGATGCCAATGGCATGAAAGTACTAGTGCAGGAGGGAGCTTTGAAGTGAGGACACTGAGGAAAGATCACAGTGGTGGTGTCACTGTTGCCCAGGACAACAGAATCCTAAGAAAACTAGCAGAGAGAGCTCCAAAGTGTGGTCCTCAAACGAACAGGCTTGCTGTGAACTGGGTAGGGGTGCAAATCCTCTGGTCAGTTCCAGACTTACCAAATCAGAAATCTGGGGGTCAGCCTCCAGCACCTAGGTTTTTGGTTTTTTTTTTTTTAAGCCTCCAGGCAACTCTAAATTTAGGAAGTATGAGATCCAAGTGCATCTGTTGAAGTGGTCAGATTAGGTAAGAAAAGGAAAAGCAACATGGAAGAAGAGGATTCAAGGAACTGGCCAAAATACTAGAGAAATACTGAGAGAAGTCAGACATAAGCCAAGGTTTCTAGTTTGCCAACTGGTGCCATTTTTCTGAAATCAAAAAATGGAAAGGAAAGAAGTCAGCAAACCACGAAGGGAAGGATCTGACTTCTTATGCCTTTTAAGCATCTTTTGGTTGGTTTGTTTTTGTTTTCCAAAACAGGGTTTCTCTGTGTAGCCCTGGTTGTCCTGGAACTCACTCTGTAGACCAAGCTAGCCTAAAACTCAGAGATCTGCCTGTCTCTGCCTCCCACAGAATTGGGTCAGTATTATAAAGCATCTTATGCTGATAGCAGACTTCACAGCAGGAAAACTGATGTTAAGATCCCTGATCTACCACATCATAGCTAGCAACCTTTTTCCTGATAAGTCAATTATCTGTGTGTGTGTGTGTGTGTGTGTGTTTGTGTGTGTGTGTGTGTGTGTGTATGTAGAGAGAGAGAAGTATGGGATAAGTGTGTATCAATAATAAAAAGCATTCTGATTTGCCTGTACATGGCTGTAATTTCAATTTTCATATAGCTTTAATCTCACTCAACCTTGCTGCCTCACATACACACACACACACTTTCTGGTCCCTTTCTCTCCTCAAATAGTTCCCCCCTTATGCTTTCCTGTCTTTTTTTTACTTTTGGCTCCAGATTTTATGAAGGAAGACCATGGAATTTTTGTCTGAATCCCAAGTCTAGCTTATTTAACATATGAAAATCTCTTGGGCAAGAAAGCAAACCATTTTGTTTCTTAGATGGAATAGTATGATTTACTTGAGTGGTAATAAAATTTTCTCTTATCCCCCAAGAAAACAGATAATTCTGTCACCATCATCCCAAGTAACTGGATTTGATTCTTTTAATTATGTATATGTACATATGGATGGGGTATTCCTGCATGATTGCTGTGCCCAAGTGCATCTGTTGAGATGCACTGAGTTCCCCTGGAGCTTACTGAAAATTGTGAGACACCTGATGTGGGTGCTGGAAACCAAACCTGGGTCCTCTGAAAGAGTAGTGGATGCTCTTAATTAATGTGTCACATCCGTAGCCCCAGAAAGTGCTTTTCAATTCATAAAAGTCTACCTAAGTTAGTTTTATACCAATGCACATACTCACCAGCAGCAGTCACTGTTTCTGAAAGCTAATCATCTCCAACTCCAGATTGACTGTACTGTAGTTGAGTTTAGCATTGTCTGGTTGCTAAGGTACATGATCCTACAGTGTAGTGCTCTTTTCCATAGAAAAACACACAAGATAGAACAGTGCCATTTTCAAAGATTTTACAAGTTTTATGCTCATTTACATTTTTTATTTTATCCATATACCTTCTTCTTTTCATATCTTACTGTAGGGTTGTCTATCTTTTGCAAGTGTCCTCTCTAGATGTTTCCTAGGTGAGGTCCTGTCTGTCCATGAATGCATTTTGTTTTCTTCCTACTGTGGACAGGGAGACAATCACAGCTCAAATAGTTACTTTCTCTTCCAACTCTGAGAGTATTAATATTCAGGTCATTGAAGATGTTATTGTAGTATGTGTTGGTCATTGGTGAGTGACCTTCTGCTCTCTGGGTGCTCCTTGGATCTCCTTCTATGGATCGCATTTCAATTTCATTAGAATGTGTCTGTGAATGGATTCTATATTTTATTTATACTTATTGTACTCCCTGTACCTGTAGATAAACATCATTTGTTTCAGGAAATTCTCAGCTATTACTAAACATTGTGTCTCCATATCTTGGTCTCTGAAGACTTACAGAACACACTTTTCAATTTAACCTATCTCTTAACTTATAAAGAAATTTTACAATTATTTACTTATTTATTATCTGTGTGGAGCATGAGGGTGATTTCCATGGCTTGCATGTGAAAGTCAGAAGACAACTTGTAGGAATTGGTTCTCTCCTTCCACCAAGTGGATTCTAGAGATTTAAGTCGGGTAATCAGGCTCAGAGGCTAGTGGCTTTCTTGGCTGAGATGGCTCACAGGTCTTTGTCCTAACTCTTATTATCTCTCTTAGACTAACTTCCTGTCTCTGTGAAGAATTGTGGAGTAACTCATCTTCCTATTCATCTACCCATTAAGTGCTATTCATCTACCCATTAAGTTTTTCATTCTATTGACATTTTCTTTTGAAAAATTATAGGATCTAGCTCTTTATAAAATATTCATAATCATTTCATATGGTCTTTTGTGAGGCTCACATTTTAAAGAACTATCTTTTGTTCCTTCTTTAAACATTCATATACAGTTACTTTCTGTTCTAAATCTGCGAAGTCTGCTACTGGAAATTCTCAGAGGCTCAACTCGGCTTTCCGCTTGGATTTCTTTCTGGTATTTCTAACTGACGATGGGTGCCTTTCTTGCATATCTTTGTCACTTTTGATTGTGGGATCTCCTTTTACTTATTCACCCATGGGATTACTATCAGCCTATACAGGAAGCATTTTCCAGAGAGATTTGTGACTGCTTTTGCTAGAAGTCAGAAGTCACCAAGCTGAGCTTCCTTGGCCTTGTTTCAGGCTCAGGTTTAGGGCTCCTGGGCTCAATTCCCTTGATTCTGTCTCACAAGTGCTTGCCCACGACTGATATAAATGGATAGTTGCATTTCTACAAGGTTATTTGTAGTCTGAACAGTTTCTACCTCTCTTAGTTACTACTGTCTCAGCACCACTCCATTTGAGTTTTAGTTTAAGGTTTCAGGATTTTTTTTAAGTGTTAATGTAGTGCAAATGAAAATTTCCCCTCTTTCCTCAAAAAAAAAAAAAAAACAAAAAACAAAAAAAACACAGAATTACTTGTGATCCAGGCAATTGCAAAACACTGACATTGAAAGCACAAACAACTCCACTGAATTTTCTGCATCCAGGGTCAGATAACACTGTTCACCATCTCACTCTGGGTGGCTCTCAAATGGCACGTTGGAAACATCACCCAAATGTACTACTCTACTATGTGTTCTTTGCCTCATGGTTTGAGACCAAGCTTATAAAGTCCTGTAGACAGATATGCTAGGAGAGTATGTTTCGCATATAAGGGTTCTCTCAAGGCCTTCATGATTCCCTATATGATAGAAACATATGGCATAGCTCCAGAATTCAGTTTCTGAGGTGATAATCCTTGTTAGGCTTCTGGATAACTCAAGCTCGGGACTAGCAGCCAGGGCAATAGACCAGTTACTGGAGGTTGGACATTTAATCCTACACCTCTCACCTCTGAAGGCAGAGAGACTAAAAGGCAAGTTGATTCCCAGTGATCAATGACTTTATCATCCATTCCTATTAAATAAAAGTGTCCCAAAGCACTTGTTTTAGAGAAGTTCCGCATTGCTGAACAAAAGGATGCACTTTGAGGGTGGTAGCCAGGGAAAGAGTGTAGAAACCCCTTGTGTTCTTACCCAACACAGCATGCTAGGGCATCTGTTATCTGTCTGTTCATTGGCTCACCTACATCCTCTGAAATCTGGGATATTTATAATAAACTAGTAAGTAGGTTGTGCGTGTGTGTGTGTGTGTGTGTGTGTGTGTGTGTGTGTGTGTGTGTGTTATGGTGTATGCATGTAAACACATGCATTCATCACTGTAAGCAGATTAACTGAACTTAAAGAGAGGTCTAGAACATGGGTCACAACCTGGTACTGTAGACTTGCAGATATGAATGGGGTTGCGGGTGAGGGTCTGGTGAGGAATCTGTAGTATCTGATACTATCCTAAGTAGACCACACTAGGACTGAATTTCAGGGCATCCCTCCAATGCCTGCTAAAGAACTCCTCACTTGGTGTGTTGATGATCACAGGGAAAGTGCTCTGCATTGACTATCGTGGTGCTTAACTGAAAAACCAGTTTGTTTTTCTTCAAATAGAGCTGAAAACTTCAGCCACTGAATCCTAATAAATTCAGTTTCAAACATACATTAATACTTTAAATCTTAATAACATACAACGTTTATTAGTCTCAATCCACTCTGAGCAGTATATACTCTATCGAGACTCTCCAGGGGTATTCCCCAGGACTACAAGCATAAAAGGTCGTTGATCAAAAAAAAATTTTTAGTATCAATCTCACAGCATATAAAGTTTACAAAAGTAAATTAAACATAGAATTATTGAAGGATGGCTGGTGAGACGACTCAATGAGTAGGACTTGCCACCCAAACCCAATAATCTGAGTTACATCCACAGAGCCCAGGTAAAGGCAGGAAATAACCCACCCTTAAGAGTTGCCCCCTAAGTTGAGTGGTGGTGGTGCATGCCTTTAATCCTAGCACTTGGGAGGAAGAGGCAAGTGGATCTCTGTGAGTTTGAGGCCAGCCTGGTCTACAGAGTGAGTTCCAGGACAGCTGGGGCTACACAGAGAAACTCTATCTCAAAATAAAAAAAAAGATTTGCCCTCTGATCCCTACACATATGCCAGCACAGCACACATGTGCCAGCACACATACTGCATGTGCCTGCATACATGCACATACACAATATTACATACGTTTTTAAAAGAATTATTAAATGAAAGTACAAAAGTTATAGCACAATACAATTTTCAATTTTCTACAATGATTCATCTACTTGTTATAGTAAAATGAATTTTAAAACATATACATACACATTGACTTTCTTATCTTAGTATTTTCTTGTATGTTGAGACAGTGTCTTGCATATCCTAGGCTGGCCTGGAACTCACTGTGGAGCTGAGGATAGCATCGAACTACTGATCCTCTTGCCTTCACTGGCATTGCTGGCCTACTTCACCACACCAGGTGAGTATGGTGGTAGGGATGGAACCCAGGGCTTCATGCATGTTAAACAAGTACCCTACTAACTGAGCTACACCCCCAACCCCACTCTTCTTAAAATTCCTAATTTATTTAAAACCTCCAAGACCAAGAAGGATGAAAAAAATGTTATCAACATTGCCTCAGAGGAAGATAAAAGCCTTAATTTTGCATATAATAAGTTACATCCTTTTCTGGATGAATGTCAGTTTCTGTTACAGTCTGAAACAAGAGAACAGAATCAGGAACATATTTCTTCCTCTGAGTTTCGAAACTGAAACAGACCTAATGATACAAGCACAATCCCTTAGAGAATGCAATTACAAAGCCTCTGGCTGCTCAAGACCAATTTGTAATCAGAGCATCAAGTCACACTGTACGGAAATGTCAGCTCTGACCCAGCCTTGATGAGCTAAGATTGAACACACGGGCCAGTTTATCATATTATCTCAACTGCCCTCTTTAGAGCTGGCAGGCCCAATTTGAGTGCAAAAAAGGATTCCACTCTGAGTGATGCTTGCAGCTGAAAGAGAACTGCCCAGATAGTATTTCCCATTGCTGTGGTTTTCTTTAATAGAAATAAATGTACACATAAAAATCATCCAACATAAATATTTTTCCTGAAATTAAGTGGCACTGGAGACATATATCTACCCTAAAATAGTCTTCATCGTGTCTGAAACTGAAAGTCTTTGTAGGATTTAAGGTTCACTTTGGCTATTAAGGGTGTATATTTTATTCAACAAAAATAGATTATTTGCACTTCCAGCATGTGTGTTCAGTCCCTCTTCAGTTCGCTATTTGGGAGAGTAGAGGGAATGCTGGGAAAATCATAGGAGAAGGTTCTATAAGTAGGATGGGGAGAGTGCGTTAATTTTCCATGCTGTGTAATTTCAGCCTCCTGCTTTGATCAAACAAGCTGATTTTAAAATGATAACAGCCTATAACTTTCAATATAAAGTATTATTTCTGACTACTTTGGTGATATGGAAATTCTCAACTGATTGGAACCTGGCTTCTATTTGAGTGCTCTGACTAGTGGTCAGAGCATATACCTGGTCTCCATATACCTGCTTCAATCTCTGCTCTTACCTTACACTCACAGGCTAGTGAGATCGGGTTCTCGTGCATTTCTTAGTCACATGTGTTCCCTCATGAAATACTTGCTCACTGGGTACATTTCAGTGCCTCTTATAATCTCAGCAGGATTAATAGGCAAAAGAATTTCACTGAAAACTACCGAATTCAGTAACATAAATGCATTTAAAAAAAATAGTCATGTAAGCTTCTTTACTACAGCATCCGCAGAATGAGGCCTGGGCAGTTCAGATGATGCAGGGGTTTGTGCTTATCACACAGCTCTCCTCTGGCCCAGTTCAGCCCCCTCCTGGGATCTGCATGATCTTCACTACTCCTTCACTCTCATCCCCACTGTTTTCCCTATTGGTTCTCAAATGTGAAGTCCAGAGCATAACACCTACCTCTTTTCTCACTCTTCCTTCCACATAGAAAGCTCTTTCAGCCAGCACCTGCTGGGCAAGATCCAGCTTAAGACTCAGTTACTCACAACTGTTTACCATCCTCAATTTGCTCTGAGTTAAGCGCACACACACACACACACACACACACACACACGCACACACACACCAGCCATCAGCAGAGAAGCTTCCTCCTGCAGCAGAGGGGAACAAATATAGAGACTCAAGCCACACATTGAACAGAGTGAGAGATCTTAGAAGACTCAGCCCTAAACAGAATGCCTCCACCAACTCCCTCCCTTCGGAGCTTAGTGAACCCTGTGGAAGAGGGAAGAGGCAATGGGAAGACTATAAAAGCCAGAGGGGATGGAGGACACCAAGGAAACCAGGCCCTCTAAATCAATAGGATGGAAGTACATATGAACTCACAGAGACCGAGGCAGCATGCACAGAACATTTATATCCTTCCACAACCCCCACCAAGGCCCAGGGAACACTGTGGAGGAGGGGAAAAAGGGGATATAAGAGCAAGAAGATGGGGGAGTGTATAATGAAGTGCTGTCTACTGGACATGGCATGGCTGTTGCACTCAGGAACTCAGCGCTATAGCTACCTGCAGAAGACCTGCCCAAGTCCAAACACTTGAAAATCCCAACATGACTGGGTAAGGGGCTATGAAGGCTCCACCTCTAGTTGAGCAGTTGCTGGGTTCTGGGGAAGGGAGGTTGTTTTTACTTTGGGACGGAGGCCACCAGTACGTTTTCTACATCCCAGGGAATGATATCTCTCTCTCTCTCTCTCTCTCTCTCTCTCTCTCTCTCTCTCTCTCTCTCTCTCTCACACACACACACACACACACACACACACACACACACACCTGTGCAGATAGGCAGCACCAATTGTCATCAGTGAGTTATAATTTCAAGAGAACATGAAGAAGTTGGGAAAGAGATGTGTTTCCAGGAAAGAACTTAGGGTAGATATGGGTGATGAGTGGAATTAGATATATTAAGACACATTGTATACATGTATAAATTTTTCAAACAAAAATTACTATAAGCCGGGCGGTGGTGGCGCACGCCTTTAATCCCAGCACTCGGGAGGCAGAGCCAGGCGGATCTCTGTGAGTTCGAGGCCAGCCTGGACTACCAAGTGAGTCCCAGGAAAGGCGCAAAGCTACACAGAGAAACCCTGTCTCGAAAAACCAAAAAAAAAAAAAAAAAAAAATTACTATAAAAAGAAATAATAACATCCTACCTTAGCACATCAACCATGAAGGCAAACATGGGACATCTCATTACATCCGGTGTTGTCAAAAACACAGTACCATAGGACCCAGTAGGGCAGTGTCAGTTTTAACAGCCATTTTAAAGAAGTCATTCTAGTTATTTTCATGTAAATATGTGGTGTGGCACAGGAGTCTCACAGATAATAATCTGGATGACATAATTTCTTAAGAAGGCTGTGCAGATTTCATTTTTATGTGGCTGAGTAATACTCCATTGTGTAAATGTACCACATCACAGGTAAATGGATAGAACTAGAAAAAAATCATCTGAGTGAGGAATCCCTGACTCAGAAAGACAAATGTGATCAGTTTCTTGCTCAGCCATTATCCGAGAAGCTTCCTCATTCAACAGACGGGAAGAAATACAGAGACCCACAGACAGACATTATGCCAAGAGTGAAAACACTCTCCTCCCTTGGAACACTCAGCCCTAAATGGTATGTCTCCATCAAATTCTTCTCAGAGCTCAGGAAACCCTGCAAACGAGCCAGAGGGGATCAAGGAAACCAAGGAAACAAGACCCTCTAAATCAACAGGATCAAAGCTCATATGAACTCACAGAGACTGAGGCAGCATGCACAGGGCCTGTATGGGTCTGTATCAGATTGGATCCTAGAGTTGAAAGGAGAAGTGGACACATGCCTCTATCCCTAACCCAGAAACAATCTCCAACAGATAACCAGTTGCAAATGAAATTTTGGTTTTCTCCAAAGGAGTCTCACTGGGGAAACAAACTGTTCTTAAGGGTAGGCTACATGCCCAGCAGTAAATGGCCAACGGGAAACAAACGTAATGGCATCTTTGGAGGCTCCTTGTCTCATAATGTCATATCAGGGATTTTCCGTTTTTAAAATTCTCCTTATTTTTATTTTTTTTATTTTATTTGTATTTTTTCTCCTCTCTTTTCACCCTATAGGTCCTTTGTGTATAGATTGTAGTTTCCAATTTAGTGCTTTTATGGACTATCTGAACATGCAAATAAGTGGGTCTCTGTTTATTATGCCTTTTCTTAGGCTTTTTTCCTTCTGTTTGTATTGTTCTGTTTAAATGTGCTAGTTTTTGTTTTATCTTATCTTACATTTTATTTTATTTCTTAATTATCCCTTAGTAACCTGTTTGTTTCTAATGAGAGACAGAAAGGGTTGGATCCACGTAGTTGGAATTTTCTTTGGGCCACCAATCAGCTCCTCAATAAAGACATGGAGACTTATTATTAGTTATGAATGCTCTACCTTAGCTTAAGCTTGTCCTACTACCTCTTTTAACTTAATTTAACCTGTTTCTCTTCATCCACATTTTGTCTCAAGATTTTTTACCTTTCTTTCATTTTGTATGTCCTACTTTCCTACTTCCTCTGCGTCTGGTTGACTGGCCCCTAGAGTCTCCCTGTTGTCTCCTTTTCTTTCCTCCTTTTTCAAGCCTAAATTTCTCCTCCTATAACTTACTCTCCCTGCCCAGTAAGTCCACCTATACCTCCTCCCTTGCTATTGGCTATTCAGCTTTTTATTAGACCAATCAGGTGCCTTAGGCAGGCAAGGTAAAACAGAAACACATCTTTATATAATTAAACAAATATTCCACAACATAAACAATTACAATATATTTACATAGTTAAACAAATATTCCACAGCAGATCAGGAAGGAAAGGTAAGTAAGGGAGAGGGACTTGGAAGAGTAGAAGAAGGAGGAAACCACAATCAGGATATAGTGTATCAGAAAAAAAAAAAAACTATTTTCCACAATAAAGGGGAATAAATAAAATAAAAAGTACAAATAATATAATCTTTAAATGCATCCCAATTTCCTCTTTTGAAACTTATTCCCCAGTGCAGCAGTGTTGGGAGGTGAGGTCTCGGGAAGATGACTGGCTCACAGGACACTGCCTTCTGAACAAATCCATTCTATGCTTTGCTAAGGGAAGCTTCTTGGGTTTGTTCACTCTGTCTTGCCATGTGATGCCCACTACCATAATAAAACACAAAAAGGACACAGACCAAGTGCTGGGGGCTATGCTCTTAGACTGATGGGCTTTGAACTATAACTTAAACTACTCTACAAATTATCCAGTATGTGACATTCAGTTACAGAAAAAAAAAATGAACCAACATATATATGTAAGCACATATATCAAGTATTAACTCTGTCAGTACATTAGGGCTGTAGAAGACAAAGCTTCATCATCAAAAGCCAGATATGTGAGCAATCGATGAAAGTAATCTACTGTCAGATTGAAGCTAATTAATGGCTAGAATCCATAATTGAGGATGCTGTTACTCACGGGTGTGAGGTGGTATTAGGAACCTTGATTCCAATCACTTCCACCCCTACCTTGTCAGGTGATCCTGAACAAGGAAGTGGGGATTCCCCTCTTTGGGCTTCACTTTCTCCCCCCATCTGCAGAAGTCTATAGCACTAGATGACAACACTTTCCAATATATAAATCTTGTGGCTTGTGTCTGAAATATCCTTCAAAGCCCTATGTATTAGTAGGGAAGCCCGAAGACCATGGTTCCTTTGGGAGATGCTGGCACCTTTAAGAAGGGGAACCCACTTAGAGGAAGTGGGTTCATTGGGATGTGTATACAAACGAGAAGTGAGAAGTCTGTCTCTTTTACATCCTGGTCCTGAGAGGAGAATCTTTGCTCCACCCCCACATTCCTAACCTCCTTCACTGGATCAAAACTCAAAGGTCCAGGTCAAGGACTAAAACCTCTAAAACCATGAGCCAAGGTGACATTTCCTCTCTCATGAGTAGACTTTCTCAGGGAGTTTGTCACAATGACACAAATGAACAGGATAGTCATACCAAGAATTCCTTAAATCATGTGGGAAATTTAAAATATGGACTAGAATAGAATGGAAAATATGAGATTATAATCCTCTAGTCATGGTAAATATTAGTCGACTTTTATTTCACTATATCTGTAGATATCATATATGTCTATTTGTGCCATGGGTGAGAGAACACAGAAGAGATATTTACATAGTACAACGGCTACTCTAAGGACATTTGTTAGCTTTTCTGGGAATTGTGTACTAACAATGATACAAAATGTACTTCACGATCTGTGTCACAGGTGATCAAAAGCCATAGGAGAGGGCAGTGTCCAGGCTTCTTTCAAGTGGGTAGATTTCTGGGTAATCGAACTAGTACCAGCTAGTGAGGTTTGAAAACTTAAACTTTGGATTTAAATACTTGCTCTTCTGGTTACAGCAATGAAGACTAATCACAAGTCAACTTTCTCCAGCCTGGAAGATAAACTCTATCTGGGTCGTGTCCTTTGTGTTCACTACATATCCAACACAGAGGGTTTGTTGTCTGGGACAACTGTAAAGGAAGAGATGCCACCGCTCCTCTGTGTTGTCATCCATGCTGGTTTCTACTCAATCACAATTGTCTTCTGATCAATTGTGATATTTTGACATATAAATGATCTATATGGTCTCCCTGTCTCTGTCTTTCTCCTCTCTGTGTGTCTCTCCATCTCTTCCCTTCCCCTCCCCTCTCTCCCCTCCTCTGACGGGGGTGCACATGTGCATACATATGGAAGCCAGAGGTCAATGCATGGTGCCATCCTTTACTTCTCTACCTGATATTTTGTGACAATGTCTCTCACTGAATCTGGAGCTCTCCAACAGGCTAGAGCAGCTAGCCAGCATAACCACTCGGTCTGTCTAGCTCCTCCCTCCAGAGCTAGAGTTTCAGATAAACTTCATCACATCTGGCTTTTATGTGGGTGCTTGTGTTTCTGCACCAAGCACTTTACCAAGTGAGCCATCTCCCCCACTTCTATATGGTGCTTTGTTAATCCTTATACACATACCTACAAAACTGTGTTGCTTGGTATGTGGAATGAGAAAAATACATACACAGAGCTTAGAACTATGTTGGTGGACAAAGTACTCAGTAAGTGACAGAAGTACCAGAAGTAGAAGCTTCTGGCAGCTGGTGCAGGCAGAGCAGGTAGAATTTATCTTCAGTGCCTGCTAAAAGGCCTCTGCAAAGAAGTGGGGAGAGATGCTCGGTCCAGATGGTTGTGATATTCCACTTAGGAAACTTTACATTTCCACATAAGACCAGAGAGAATGCTAAATTAAATCCAAAAGAATTAGCCTTTAATGGATGGAAGGATGTTAGGGAATTATGCAAGGTAGTAAAGGAGTCATTTTTTTTTCTGTTGTTGGGGGTACTGAAAGGTGACAACCCCTTACAGCTAACCCCTAGGTATCAAATCAAAATAGCGCTAAAGCTCTAGATTGATTATGGTAGAGAAGCAAGGAGAATTACTATGTGTGCCTCCTCTTTTTGAATAATTGCAGCCCCTTTTAGTTATTGTAGCTTAGTGTGGCAAGGCTTTTGGGATGCAGGGGAGGTGCTAGGCTGAGATATTTCCTCTGACTTGTCAGCACTGATTATAATGTTTTCAGAGGATCATCCACAATATATCGCATCAATGATCTGTGTCTTACTGTCTCCATAATATTGACACCATGTGATAAAGATTTGTGTGTTAACAATGTCCCAGTACACTGCACACGTTTCTGTGTCTGAGGATGCATTTAAGCTGATTCACTTAGTCATACTCCACAGCATCCTACAGGTAGAGAGAACAGTTCCAAGTACCTGCTTCTCATGTAAGACCAGGTACAAGGAGCTTGACAATGAATGTCCATACATCTCCAATTGTTCGTGTATCACACATACAACCAGCATGGGAAGGTCCCTACCCCTATTCCCTTCTTGTAGATTATGAGTCCAATAGTCCAGTACGGCCTCACTAACAGCACCAGCCAAAAATGTCTCTCACGAGCCTCTTCAACATTTTGAGTCTACTTTGGGAAAGCCTTTTTAGACCTGTTTTGCCCAATTCCTTTCCACAGAGTTTTATCTCAGAATTTTGCAGGGAGCAGGCTATATGGATTGCAGCTTTCACATGCATACAGTTAGTGCAAGTGAGCAGCTGGCCACAGATGCGTTAATCATCCTCAGCTGTCCATTAAGCGTCCTGGGCTAGCAGCCAGGAAGCACTGACTCTCACACTGAGCCTGGTGCTACCTTGCCTGGGCAGCCTCAGGCAAGCTCCTTCCCTTTGCTGAGCCTCAGTTTCCTCCTTTCTCCTTCAAGCTGCTTGGACCAGATCATCTCCAAACTCTGTTATCATTCCAGAAGTCTGTTCATTTCTAAAACTTTTGAGCTTAGAAACAAAAGTGCCTTTCTGAGAAACTAATTAAAAGTACAGATAAAATCACATTAACTTATAAATCAGAATGTCCCTTCTAATTACATCTTAAGCAACATCAAAATGGAACTTGCCCAAAGCTACCACCATAGTTAATCACCAGCTACTGATGTTATTACTCTCATCCCCACCCCTGCCTCTGATTCTTCTAGGTAAAGAAGGATGTCTCCTGAGACACACTGTATGTAGGCTCCAGTGTTTGGATTGTTCTTCTTTTAGTGGTAAAGGACAATAGCCACTTTTTCTAGGCCACACAGAATTAGCTCAAATTCACTTAGCCATTAAAAAAATATTTTTAACACTTTCTGCATGCCAGGCATGGCTCTAGAGCTGCCAGATCAACTTACAGTAAGTATCGGTGAGTGAATTTTATATATAGACTCCGTGTCAGATACAAAGAAGTGAAGTGTACTACCATTTATTTCAATGGGTACCATTTTGTAGACATCTAACTCAATCGTGGGGAGAATCACAGGAGAGCTCCCCCCCCCAAAGAAACAGTATCTGTGCTTTAATAATTCAGCCAAGAAATAACAGGAGGGACTAATCCCTGACAACACTTGGAAACTCAAAGTAACTATTTGGACATCATTTAACCACGTAGCAAGCATCCAAGAGTCTCAGCAGATCTCCACTGTTCTACTGGACAGTCTCCACTATGGGTTTTATAGAAATACAAATCAACACTCAGACTTAAGATTTAAGGAAGGAATGATCATTTGTATCAATGCAATAGAAGGGTGGATGAGTTTAGATGGAAAGATGTTAAATTCAGAATTTTAGACTTCATATAAACCAGAGAAGTTGCTTAAGCACCTAGTTGGCACTTTTACGCTGGGTTAAATAGAGCCTGGCATGTGACTGATGTTCAGCTAGAGCTGGACAACACTAGCTAGAGGAACACCAGACCCTTGCTGGGGCACCTTACCCACATAAGAGGGTAAGACTTGGCAGCCTACAATTGTCTCAACTTCCAGGAAAAAAAAAAAAATGAAGTTTTGGCAAAGTTAAATAAACAAGACAACATAGTACTAGCAAGAAAACTGGAGGTGGGCTTTATCACAAGTTTGTCCCTACTCAAGTGCTCACATTTTAGCCATCTTCTATTACTCCATGGCTATGTACACCTCCCGAAATTCTCAGCATTTTGAAACAGAAAAATGAACGCCAGCATATTAAGGATGCAGACACTGTAAATATAAATGATTCTCTTCTTTGCATTCTATTCACAAATGACTACAGCCATCTAAAATGCATGTACCACACAGTTGCTTATCACAGCTACCCAAGGCTCAATTACCACCCTTGAATAAGAGGTCAGGGTTAAAAGCAACAGATTGAAAAGATAAATTTGGACCTGAAAAGGGAGAGATGACAAAATAGTTTGTCGGACAAGACGTCTGGCACCTTTGGCCATATTTCAATGAAACAGAAGAGAAAAGATGTTGAGGTCACTGAGAAAATAATGTAAGTGGGCCAGAAAGAGACAGAGCATGGGTGACGCTTCCTTTTTACCTGCAGAATGAAGCAGTGATCTGCTCAGAGGAATGGGAATCCTGTTGACGAAGGCATGTTTCTCAGAGCATAACTAGTCTTACAACTGGGAGACGGCCTTGGCCTGGCTCTTGATGTCATTTTTGGGTCAAGTATTAATACAAATACCAACAATGATACATGCTTTCCAAGCTGGTATAAAACAAAAAAACATACAAATATAACAAAGATCCACATGTTTGTGGCACTTCTTAAAGTGTTGCCACAGATATTTTTAAGTGAGCTGGTCTGTTTCCTTATGTAGTTGATCGGTGCACTAGCTATATAGAGTCCACTGTTTTTGTGTATTTAAATTTTCTTGAAGCAGGAGGGGCTTGAAGTTCTCCTGAAGCTGTCTGGAAGGGCTCCACAATGTGAGAATCCAAGAGCTGTGAATAACTGGGGCAAATGGTACTGTGCAGATGTAGGCTTGGGGCATGGACTAAAAATACAGATTTCTGGGCTCTCTGCCCTAAAGTTTTAATTCAGTGAGCCTCTAGGAGGGTCCAGGAACTTACTTACATTTTGACTAAGAGGCTTATATGACCTTGGTGCTTAATGCTACATAGAGTAATTTACTGGTAAGCTAGAGAGAAAGACTGAAACTCCAGAAACTTAGGTATAGGTCTCAATTTGGCATTTGATGGCTATGGGCTCTCTGGCACATCATACCCCAATTTCTTCAGCCACTTTTACCCCTCAACTGGTAAAGTGTAGGAGTGCTTAGGAAAGATCTCCATACTGACTCCATCCATATAAATGGAGTAGGAGCTAGTCTGATATGTAATGGGTCCTCAGGCTTAAGTCAACCAAAATGTGGGCTCAAAACATCAGCACTTTTGCCTTCTAGCTGAACCACAGCTAAAGATGTGTTTCTCTGGAGAAAGTTACATAATGTCACTAAGTCTCAGACTCCCCCTCCATGAAATGCAAATGATAATAACAGTGCCCATGGCATTAGTTTTTGCATCAAATGGACTAACTGTATATAGGGAATGGCCAGAATGAGGCCCTGCTGACTGTCCAGTATCCCTTAGCTGCAAACACCCCTTGCAAGGTCAACCAGGGGAGCTGGTCTGCTGTCCCCTGGAGTTCTTGTGATTAATGAGGTTCATGGAAAGGTAACTCTGCCTGAGTGCTTCTTTGGGCTTGTCCTTTTATCAAGAGATAGTCACAAGAAATGAGCTTTTCTGGGGAGGATGTGATACAAGAAGGATGTGTTCATCGTATCTCCCAGGAAAAAATACAGGAACAAATTAGAGAAGGGTGTTAGAGGTCTACATTGTATTTTTCAGAGGAGGGTCCAGTGATGACCTTCAACTGGAATACTCATTAAATGTGTACATCCCTGTCTCCACTGGATCACACTCTCAGGGGAGTGAGCAGCTCCCATCACTTGCCCTTCCCAGAGACTCTACTCTTCTTTGAATAAAGGACAAATCATCACTGGCAGAAATGGTTAGTTAAGGATTCTTGTGTTCCCATTCTCCTGTCTTGTGAGTTTTATGTCTTCTTGGAGGAGTGGGAAGGGAGGACAAGAGCACTTGCACATTTGTGCATTTACCAAGAATCTAGTTTCCCTATATCTGACCATCTGCCCTGCGGCTGTGTTCCTAGACAGTGTATGATTTCTGAGTCATCCATACCTCCCCAGAGAAACACACCAACCAAGGGCTGGCCACTAAAGGATACAGGTTATGCCAGCTTCCTTAAAATGGTGATGTGGTTAATATAAGTTAGATACAAAGAGCAAGTGAATCCACCTCCTGTGTCTCCTCTGGCCCCCCACATGGATGTTCCACTCTCCATGTTCCTATTCTATGCTTTTCTCCTCTATACTCTTCTTCCATTCTTTCCTATGATTTTTGTCTGTATTCTCTCTATCTCTGTCTTGGTATCTTTCCCACTCCCCTTGCACTTGCTCTCATGGCTCTCTATCTACATCTCTCTGCTTTACTTTTTTTTTTTTTTTTTTTTTTTTTGGTCCTTAAATTTCTCTGCATATCCTTGTCAGCCATAATACTTTTCTGCCCTTTCATCTTTTTGACACCTCAGTGTCAGGCTCCCCTTCTAATATGGAAGTCCCTGTGTCGATGACAAAACCTGGGTCCCATGCTAATCAGTGTATGCTAAAAGTTAAGCCTGACACCTCATTATTTGATAACTATGAGCAATCCCCAGACAGAGACCCAGAGTGAGGAGGGATCTCACCCAGTGGAAAACTAAACTTGGACTACCTGATGAAATTCAGATATACTTACAGAGGCAGCAAGGCCAATGAGCCCTAATACTAAGACCCTCTTCTGGAGGGGAAATATGGGTGCCAGTGTTAATGTTTGAGGGTTCTTTTGCACTTTAGAATGCCTACCATTTTATTCTAGGGTTCAAACATCTCCTTAAAACCTGATGGCAGAGTCTGCTAAGTGTGTATTAGGACAGCTTTTCCTCCTCAAATCTCCATGGATCTCAAAGCCATCCAGCTAACATTCTTAAACACCAATCAAGTAAAAGCTGAAAGCCTGCTATAGATGCAGGCTCAGACTGAGGCCCCCTCCAGATACAAACAAGGATATGCACCCTGTCCTCTTCCTTTCTGCTTTCCAACCTCACCTTTCTCTCTAAGTACTGCCTTTTCAAAGTTTATTTTCCCGGTGATCAGGGATGGTGGACCCTATGCTGTACCTGGGATAACCGAGATGGAGACATTGCATACTTTCTGCACGTGCTACTATGGAGTGCTAACAGCACTTCTCCTGGGAAGACCGGAAGGATGGTGGGTTCAGAAGAAAAGTGAAAGCACAAACACGCCCTCTCCCAAGTCTAGGCAGCAGCAATGCCCTCCCTCTCTCCAATTTCTTCCATCCAGCTCAACCTGTCCACACATTCACTTGCACATACCACGCACACACACACACCTGTCCGTGTTTAAGTTTCACAATAAAAGTACAAGGGACAGACACAGGTAAAGTACGCACTCAAGGAAGGCTCCTGGTACTCTTGAAATGCCCCCTCCTACCACCAGAGTACAGAGCAGCGAAACGAGATTTGGCTTGCAGCCTAGCCTAGGGAAGGAGAATACCCGCCACCAGGGACCAAGGAAGAAAGCCAGGGCTCAAGTCCAAGGACCAGACAAGTCCAAGTCGCCCAGCTGAAAGACCCCTCAGTTGCCTGTATGTTGAAACCTCAGGCAGACACACAAAGGAGCCGCTGTTTTCCTACAGGAGGCATTTGGATGCCTCCCACAGCCCAAATTGGGTTGGAGCTCAGAAAGCTCATTTCCTTGCCCATGTTCAAATGTTATCATGCAAGTGATAGAGCCAGCCAAAGCCCCGTGGGAGAGCGAGTGGTTCCCCTCCAGGAACCCAACTACAGGAAGCATGCTTAAGCCACCTGTTGGTCTAGGTCGGCCTGCCCTATATCAGCATGCTGAAAACCTTCATCATGTAAAAAGTACCCCAGATGCTCCATCCAGCAGCAGGAAATAATTCACTACTCTCTCTTCCTTCATCCACCTCTTCGGACCCTTCCTTCCTAACCTCTCCTCCCTTGCTCCCTTTCTTTAGTACCCTTGGTCGCCTTTTCCCACATTCTCTTAATATTCCAGCAGTCACTTCGCTTTAATGAAGTGCACTGAGCGTCTTCCTAGGGACAGGGGGTTGCCCATCAGATTCTCCCAGCAGCAGCCGATCTCCAAGCGCTTAAGCTGGCTGGGTGCTTACTGAATGCGCGGGCAGGCTGAAAAGCCCCAATGGCCATTTGATGGGGAATAGTCTGTGACCTGTTCTCGAAACCCCGTTTCTCCTTGGGAAGGGTACTCCTCCTTGGTTTTAGTAAAGAAGGCAATCAGGTTGAGGAACCAATGTTGTTTTTTTTTCCGCTGCCAATCCCAGGATAGGTGCAGGAGACCCAACTTTCTGGAGTCTGCCCGGCATCCCTGCAAACTGGTATCTGGGACGGGGGAAAGGACACCACCACTAGCGGGCTACTCACCCTCAAATACAGATGCTTCCCCTTCAGGGGTTCACAGCAGTCTGGTGCACGCAGGGTCAGCGAACCCCCTTAGTGTCTCACTCCTCTCCTGGGCCGCGCGGTGAGAGCTACGCGCTCCGAGCGGGGCGGCCGAGGGCAGTGGATCCCATGGGTGGCGAGTTGGCAGAGGGAGCGTCGCCCGGCTGGGGGCGCATCGCTCCCGGGGCTGGCGCAGGCTGCAGCGGGCCGAGGGGCTCCCGCGGAAGTTGGCTGTGCTGGGGACAGACTTCGGACTTGGCGCCCGCTCCGCCCCGGGTGGCCCGGCGCGTCCTCCGGGAGTGATCCGAGGACTTGCGGATGGAAGGGAATTGGGGGCCGCCGGTGCGGGCCGAGTGGCTGCAGGAGGCGTCCCCGGCCACCGCCTAGAAGCAGCGCAGCGACATCGCACCGCCCGGAGCCCTCAGCGCTGGTAGGAGCCGAGGGCAAGCGACCCAGCCAGGCTGCCTGCTCCAGACAAGCGGGCGCCCTTCGCTCAGAACCTGGGTCGCTTTAGTCCGCTGCGCTGCTCGCGTCACCGTCCGGTTCCTCTCCGCTGCTTCGCCCGCTCGCAGTGCTCGGCTGGGGCGAGAGACTGAGCGCGAGGCGGCCGCGGCTCCCGCAGCATGGAGGGCGGTCTGCCCTGCTCCGGCTTGGGCTCGGGCAGCAGCGGCCGCCGCCTCCCGCGCGCCCACGTGCGGGAGCCCCGGTGTGCGCGCTCCGGCTGGTGGAGCTGGAAAAAGGGAGCGAGGGCGAGCCTCGGGTGGGGGCGGCGGGGACAGCCTGCACCCCCGTGCGGCCGAGGGCAAGCTGCCGGGGCTCCCGAGGGCGCGGGGCTCCTAGCCTGCAGCTCCAAGAAGGGGGATGCTCAGGGCCCCCTCGCTGTCCCCTCCCTTTGCAAAGAACCGGAGTGAAACCCAAGGGAATGGGGGCGGGGAGGGGCGCCCCGTTCCGCAGGATCAGCCCCGAAGCAGCTACGTGTCTCCACCGTCTCCGCCAAGGGACTGTATCCAAGTCCCTTGGAACCCCCTTCTGTCTCCCCGGAGGAGAATGGGGTTCCAAAACGGAGTGAGGGAGCCTGCAGGTTCCCAGGGACAGCTTGTTCCGGCTTGCCCCGCCTTCCTCCCAGAGTAAGCACTTTTCCCGTTAACCAACAGACTCCAAGGGGCTCCTCCTTCCAAAGAGAAGGGAGTAGGCTTGCAAGATGGGCCTGACACCCTCCAATCAACTGGCACATAATTGGAGAGCCCCAACTCTGAGCGGACACCCTTGAGGAGCCCACACATCTCTGTAGTTAGAGTCAGTCCGGTGTCTTCTGGGCTCTGGAAACGTTTCAGCCAGGCCCTCCTGGGCCTCTTTCCCTCAGCCATAGAACCAGGTTCTTTCCTGATAAGAGTAGAAAAGAGACACAAAACAAAACCAACAGACTGTGGGGGAGTTTAAAAATTAGAAGGCAATTCAAAGACAGGTAATAGTTTAGTGCTAACAAGAAACATGACTAAATGAAGGAGACAGCAGAGGGAATAGAAAACGGGATCTCTACGGAATCAAAATTAGTGAAATGAGCATTTGCTGAGCACCGTGTGCATTTCTTAAAGACCATCTCCTCCGGTCTCCATCACCATAACGAACAAATTGAGGCCCAGAGAAGACAAACAGCCTGGCCCTGTCCTGTGTGTTCAATGTGGTCGGGCCCCAGTTTGGTTTCCTGTCCCCAATCCACAAGGCAGAGCACAATCTATGCTCAGCAATACTGTGAAGAGACATAAGCAAAGGTGAGTGGAAAAGAGAGAGGTGGGGGTGAGGAGGGAGAGGATTCTCCCTGGAGTTAGGAAGAAGCAGAATTTAAGCAAATCCTAAAGAGAAGTGAAATCAGTGGAAAGAGCTAACAAGTCACCATGAAGACCCCCGAGGTCACAGCAGAGCAGCAGTGAGAGCTTGTCCAGGCAATGGGAACTCCTGAGGGATTGTGATCCGGAATAGAAAATCATGAACCCTTCGTTCTAGGATGGTCAATACATGCCCTACACAGGGTAGGTTCGCAGAGGAAACGAAGTGCAGGACTAGGCAGCAAAGTGGGCGCCGGTGGTGGAAGCCTGCTGCAGCGTGACAACAGGTGAAAGCTGAAACCAATGGAAGTCTTCCCACCCTATTGTGAAAGCCCTCTGTATAGCAAGCACCTGGCTTCCCATTGCAGGGATACTGAATGGGAAAACACAATGAGAAAATGAGGCCCAGCCTTAGAAACCGAGGGACACCTGTGCAGGACTGCTCTGATGTTTCTGTAGTCTCTTGAGTTCTATGTCCAGCACCACCTGCGAGCTGGACAGCAGCAGCTCTTGGGAAAGTACCTAGGCTGTCACCTGAAAGCAAAAACCCAGAACCGGAAAACCTTACCACCTCATTGGTCCTTGTCAGTGCTGAACTCACAAAGGAGTGCCTAGAGGAGTTGACCCGGGGTCTCCCTGGGGACGGTGTCTCCTTTTAGCAATCTGTCCCCTGCCTGGACCACCAGCAGCAGCACCCCACAGCCTCTGAAACAGGAACTCGCCAGTCCCACTGCACACCAGTTGAATCCAGATCTTCACTGACACAGGCATGGTATGTTTGAAAAGCCTGTCTTCATGTGGTCCTTCCATAAGCTAGTGTTTCAAAGTTTTGAGTGAGGTACACAGTACCAAACACTTCCCGGTATGCAAATTTGCTTGCTCTTTCTTTCTCTCTCTCTCTCTCTCTCTCTCTCTCTCTCTCTCTCTCTCTCTCTCTCTCGTACATACAAACACAACATACATATAATTGAAATTGAAGAAATAAGCAACATATCCTTATATATGAGTCACTCCAATATTTTCTATTTAAATTATGTTTTTTTTTCTTTTAATGTTGGTCACAGCCTAATTGATCCTGTGATGTAATGGGCTGTGGGTTTTTTTGTTGTTGTTGTTTTAAAAAATATTGATCTACGCTATTAATGCCTGTTGCCTTGGGGTTTGGCTGCACAGGTGTGTATCACATCTCTAACACTAGTGGATATGAGAGGTCAAAGTAACATGACTGGCATATGAGTTCCATGAGAGTAAAATTCAAATACATTTTAATCTTTGAATTGCTACTCATAAAGTAACAGAGGGTTTTGTATGTGGTGGTGACTAAGTAAACCATCAAGGAGAGGGGGAAAGATTAAAACTCAGAGATGAGCAGGCTGAGGGAAGGAGAGGATGAAGCTTGGAATGGAAGAGAGGGGTAAGGAAGAGTTACCCAGAACTCTTGTTCACAGAGCCATTATCAATTATTAGCAGCAGAAGAAAAAATTACTTGTTAGATCACCGTGTGCTCTGAACATCCTGTGTCCGCTGGAAACTTTTTTTCCGATAGAGTTCTGTTTCACTGCTTCACAAGAGTCTAGTGTTGAGGGGTCTGAGCATGAAGGAAAGCAGGTGAGGAGCTCAGGAGGATTGGTGAGGGTTGGTGAGGGAAGAAGGAAGAAGAAGATTGCAGAGGCAAAGGAGATCACGGATGACATCTTCAGAGTTCACTTCCCTGTGGTCTGGGTGGTCCCGAGACCAGGCTCCTGACCAAACGGGAAAGAATGATGGCTAATTACAGGGAACACGGCATGTTGCCTCTGATTGTACAGTGATACCTGGCAAGTTATCTTTCCTGAAATTAAAATCGTTTCTTTTGAAAGGAGTATTTCCCCCACCAAGGGAAATATACCACAGGAAATTTCTTATCTTCACCAGCCCATAGAACTTTATAGTGAAGTATATTTTGATTTATTCAATATCCATAAAAGGAAGACCTAAAAGTGAGTGACAGGATCATAGAGTTTCACATAGTAAGAGACTGGAAACGGTCAGTAGCCCTGGCCCTCATTTTTTAAAGTTATGTTTCACTCATTTTTTAGGTTTCAAGGAACTCGGGCTAACCTTGAACTCCTGATCCTCCTATGGCCACTGTCCAGGTGCTAGGGTTGTAGATATGTACTACCACACTGCGTTTATGTAGTACTAGGGATTAAACCCAAGGATTCATGCATGCTGGGCAAGCACTCTACCAATTCAGCCACATCCCCAAAACACAGACCTTCATTTTAAAAGAATCCATGGCATTTATCAGAGATATTTCATCAGAGGTAAAAGAAAAGAAGAAAGAGATAAAGAAAGGAAACTATTGGTCTAGGTTTTAAGCCCTGGATTTCTGACTTAGTGTCTTCAGAGCCCATTATACAGGACAGTATAGACACAGGAGTTGTTGCTTATTATAAAGAAGAACAAGGGTGGATTGCCTCAAAGGGCTGGGGGTAAATAATGTTTACTTAGTATCTACTATGGACCATGCACTGTAGCAGGCACAGACGTCATTTCATAAAATTGCATGCTTCATTTCATTCAACTCTCTGTTTAAAAGTCCATGTAGTAGAATTTTTTTTTTATCTCCATCTTTTACATGTAGAAGGGAAGCCTCGTAGAAGATAATTTCAATTTTAGAGCAGAATGTTCCAGGCATTAATTCCCAACTTTCCCCCTCCCCAATCTCTCTTCTCTCCCTCTTCTCTTTCCTCCTCCCGCCCACCCTCTCTCTCATATTTTGCTTCTTAGTACACAGATGATTTCAAGCAATAACTATCTAGAAGACAGAAGGGCAGAGTCCTGGGTGAGGAAGAGTCCAGACAGTATATCTGAGGAGTTTCCCTCTTGCTAAAACTCTGGATGCTTGGAAAGATCATTCGTTTTGCATCAGGGCAGAAATGCTCTTAAGTACTCTGGGTGCACCCTGGTGTGCAGAATCCACAAAGTGGCTAAGTGGTAGCCAGTCACATGGGAAAGCTAACACTCCTGCTGAGAGCTGCCTTGGTGCAGCTTAATGGCAGGTTTTGCAGAAGGAGTTAGGATTCATGAAAGTTAAGACACAAGAGCTGAAGTTAGTTGTGATAAGGAGAGAGTAATTTCAAAGATCTCCCCAGGAAACACAGAAATAGTGAAGCAATGTCTCTGGAAGGGACTAGAGAGTGGGAGGGAAATCCGATTTTATAGTTATCTATCTCTGTGTGTGTGTGTGTGTGTGTGTGTGTGTGTGTGTGTGTGTGTGTGTGTGTTTCCATTTCCTTCTCTTGCCATGCTTACACGTGGTTCCTTTCTTGCCAAAATAAAAGATAATTCTGTCCTTTTGCTCATGTGGTAGATGTCCAGACCGTCAATTTCATATCTTTTAAACTGGCTGTCTCAGACTCTCAAGTCTTTCCCAGGAGAAGAATCTGCTTTACCTTTCTTAGACTGAATATATAACTCTGGAGAATTCAAGAGTGTGGAGTCACAGTATCAGAAAGTCTGCTAGAAGCTGAGCCCTCTGAATTAGGCATAAGTAAGGAAAGCGGGATAAATCTCACTATCTAATGCACTAGGAACAGTAGTGGGGTGCTACACATGCAGGAGACTACATGTAGGGGGCAGCCAGGGAGACCCGAGGGTTGTCAGTGCTTTCATTGGTTGAAATCCCTGAGGAATACAACATGTAGCTCCTTTAAGATCCTTGTCCCCCATGGGCCTGAGCATATGAATCAGAATTTATGGGAACTCAGGAATAGCATAGCAAGAGGCTTCTGTCTTCGATCTGAAGATTCACTCTTTCTGTTTTCTGAGACAGAATGCTGAATGGAAATCTGAAAAACCTGCATCAAACCCTTTATCTGCCCTTACATGTTATGCAATTTCAGGCATACCTCTGTTCATCAACATCATGGGGCTATGAAGAATGTCCTGCCTCATTCAGAAAGGTGCTCTCAGGCACAAATGAGATAATATCTGTGAAATGTCTGGCCTTAAGTCCAACCCAGAGCATTGAGCAAATGTAAAGGATTATTAGTTATACAAGAAGTAACAGGCAGGCAATGAGTTGTAGCATTTAGGTTACCTCTGCAAATATCTATTTCAACTGTGCTCTTCGGAGTAGAAAGAAATCATGCTGTGAAAAATGTAATGAATGTGAAATATGTTTATTCTATTTTTACAAGGCATGGTTTGATGAAAAAGACCAGTGTAGTTCCAAAGCGAGGGGGTGGAAATGATACAGTTTTCAAGAAATGAGGGCCTTCGATAGACTTAATGTTAGAAGTATCAATATAGTAATAGCAATAACAATAAGCATGTGAACTTCCTGTTCCAAGCACCATATTCACTGCTCTCCAGACAGAAACTCATTAAATTCATATAACCTCATCTACTGTGTTCCACGTTTGTCTCTACTCTAAAAATTGAGGAAAATGAAGCAAGTTCAGTTAAGAATTTACAAAGTCTCAAAGGTAACAAGTGGCTGAGTCATATTTACTTCAACTAGAACCTGTTTGTTTCAACAAAAAAGCAATTAACAGATACACTGTTCTGTGTTTTACATTCAAGATTCTATGATGGAAATGTGTTCTCTACAGGAGACCTGTAACAACCAAAATCATTCAGCTATAAATCTATGTGGTTTTGATGCATGACATTTTTACACTGGCTATGGATGTTCACTAAGTAAAATTTAACTTAGTCACTACACGCCTATTAAAATGACTAAAATAATGGCTGCACCAACTATTATTGTGGCTATCAAGCAAAGGCGCCAAGGCTGGTGGAACTACAAAAAAAGTATAGCTTTTGGGAAGGCAGCTTGATGGTATCTTAGAAAGCTAAGAACAGTCTTATTTTGTGTTTGGAAGAAAAAAAAAATAAAGTGACTGCTCAGGCATTTACACAGTTTGTTTGAAGTCATTTCCACACAAAATCCTGCAGTCAAATGTTTAGGACTGCTTTCTTCACAAGTGCCCCAAACTGTAAACTAAAATGTACTTTAACAAGCAGATGGGTAAATAAACACCCATACTTCCAGACAACATACACAATAGTATCCAGTGATCAAAAGCAATGAGCTATCAAACAACACAAAGCCATTCATGAATCTTAACTACATGTTGATAAACAAAGGAGGAAAATTTGAAAGCATTCCATACCCTATAACTCTAATTATGTCACATTCTGGGGGAAAGAAAAAGCTATAGATGTTAAACTGACTGGTAGTTGCCAGGCACTTGTGGGAGGAGGAGAACTGAATGGTGAAGCCCAGAGGAGTTTTGCAGTGATGAAGCTATTCAGTATGTTGCTGTAATTGTTTATAACTGCATTACTGACTGGTATCAAAATCCAGAGCATCAGAGCACAAGAGAAAATCCCAATACATGCAATGAAAATAAAAGTTATTCGAGGGACCAGGGGATCCCATGAAGGAATGCATACTTTAGCAAGAGAATCTGACTGTATTACAAATATATAAAGCACCTAAGTAATAGGAGTAAAAAAAAAAAAGGTGATATACTTAATTAAGTCTAAAAGTGAGTGGAGGCTGTCAGATTTAATACAAAAAGGAAAGGTATATAATCACTGTGGTACAAGCGGTAAGGTTGTTTCCCAAGAAGTAGAGATAACAACTATGAAACCACTCTGAACATGAACTAGGATTGGAAAGGCATCTAAACGAGTACATGGTGGGAGCTAGGTTTTTACCCTGGAGTGGAAGGCAATAGGATAAACAACTGCTAGAACAATCCACATGGTAGTGAGTTGAGGTTACAGGTGTTAATATTGACTTTTATTTAGCATATATATGTATATATGCTGTGGAAAATCCTTCTGTACACTGAGAAGATTTGTCATTGTAATTGGTTTAATGAACAAGCTGACTGGCCAATAGCTGAACAAGATGAAGTTAGGCAGGAAAGCCAAACTGAGAATGATGGGATGAAGAAGGGCATAGTAAGAGGAATCACCAACCAGATGGAAAAGACAAGTCAGACATACAAAATGGTATAGAGGTAAAAGCCAAGATCTTCAGGGCAGTACATGGATTAATAGAAATGGATTAAGTTGTAAGAGCTAGTTAGGAATAAGCCTGAGCTATTGGCCAAGCATTTATAATTCATATTCTGCCTCTGGGCCAGTTATTTGGGACCCGGCAGTCAGGACAGGAAACATCCAACTGTGTGTGTGTGTGTGTGTGTGTGTGTGTGTGTGTGAGAGAGAGAGAGAGAGAGAGAGAGAGAGAGAGAGAGAAAGAGAGAGAGAGAGAAAGAGAGAGAGAGAGAGAGAGAAAGACAGAGACAGAGAGAAAGCTATATATAAAAATTATTATAGATATATTAACACACATGTAGGTTAGTATGCATTACTTTCATATAATAAGACCTGAAAACAAATAACATTTTGATCATTGGGCATGCCTAGCACTCAGGACTTAGTTTTTCATGTTGTTCTCCAGTAAAGACACCAGAGTACCTCAGAGAAAATGGTTGATTCTAGAACCAATGCCATAAAATTTTAAAGTGAGGCATAGGGCATTTTAATAACAATAGATAGTAAAGGAATGCTCAAACACACACCACCACCACCACCACCACCACCACCACCACCACCACCACCACACTATCATGAAGGTTTTTAACAAACAATCAAGGGAGCCAACTGAAACAGCTCAAAGATGGAATAGTTCAAATAATAAAATAAACAAAGGATGTAGCAACTAGATTATAATCCAAATTATAAAATACATATTAACATGCCCATAGTTCAAAATAAATAAATAATTGAACAAATGACTGAATGAATAAATACATGAGAAAGAAGAAATGATGTCTCTCTTATAGAAAAATTTCAAATAACTAATATAGATAGTTGTCCCTCAACAAATAACTGTCCATGCCCTAAATATGAGCATGATTTCTTCTGAAGAGTATAGTATGTAAAGAGAGTGGAGAAAAAAGACAAACTTTACAGTGGACAAACCTGAAGAACTCTTCCTGTGACAGGTGATTAAGCATCATGCATGGTAAGCCATGTGCTTGGACTCTTGGTATCATGTGGCAAGAGGGTCCTCAGGCCTCTGTGGTCTTTATCCCAGGATTCCATAGCTATACTCTAATTATGAAGGAAACAGTAAATTCCCAGCTAGGGATGCTGCCATATAGAAATTTTCTCTCGGTTAAAGCATTCCATCTTGGAGGGAAACTCATTAAGACACTGTATGTTTACAGGGAGGAGAAACATTCCATCCTAAAGGAAACCTCAATAGTTTCAGGAAGTCCCTAAAACTGACAGATTCACTACATTCATACATTCCAAAACATATATAAGCAGTAAGGACTGCTGAGGTATACTCTCAATAAAGACAAACTGCGTAGAAGACTTTCAGACAAGTTAAAATGCCTGGATGAAGTAGAGACCAGCCTAGCTGGTCTCTGAACCTGGAAGAGGTTCAGACAAACTAAGCTGCCTAAAAAAGGCATTGTCCAACCTGTTGAACTACCTACAGGCTGTGCAATGTGTTCCAGATTTCTAGCTTTTGTGGTGGGCTTTGGTGATAGAACTGCGTTGGGGCCATTCCTGTTCCTGTAACTAACCTTATTCCATACTGCTGTAAGTTACCCCCAATAAAACTCACTCACCAAGTGGAATGTTGGTGGTATCAAAACTTTGGTCTGTCTTTGGTCCCTGTCTAAGACATTTGTTCAAACCTTCCCAGAATAGTGTCACACAACAGATGCCCTACAAAATACCTGTGCTTGAAGCCTCAACGCCATCACAGTTTCAGAAAGCAAATGAAGCCTGTAAAATAGTCCTCTCCAAGAGACACTCAAAGAAATGTAGTGCGGTCTCTAATGAGGTCCTAAATACAAAAAGGACAGTAGATAAAAAGTTTAAATAAGTGAGTAAATGGGCTTCAATAATAATGAGGTGGTATCAGTTCATTAATTTGTCAAATGTGGCATATAATATAAAATGATAGTAATAAGGAAAGTGCATATGAAGTATTTTTCTATAAATCTAAAACCATTCTGAAATAAAGTTCATTATTCTGTGTGTTATATGGCTGTGGTATATATATACACGTCTGTGAATATAGAGGCCAGTGGTAGACATTGAATGTCTTCCTCTGTCACTGGCAGCCTCTGTCCCTTAAGACAGGGTCTCTCATTGAACTAGATAGCTAGCAAGCCCTAGCGGCCATTCTGTCTCTTCCAGTCCCTCCCCTCCCAACAGCAGTGGAATCACAGGAACCCACAGTCATGCCTGGTAAAGTTCTTTTAATGTAGGTGCTGGGCATTTGAACTCAGGTTCTGTCAAGTGCTCTTACCCACTAATCCATTATTCCAGCCCCACAGAATTTATTTATTTAATGTATAAAGCAAACAAAAACAATTCTAAAGCCCCAGGAGATAGGCCACAGGGAGTACATAGTATTCTTCCCTTGAATAACAAAATATTTAAAATAAGAAAATACAAAGCATAATGAAATTAACTAATTGAGACCCACTAATGAGAAAAATAAATAAGTAAGTTACTTTTCCAGATAGGTCAAGGTCTCCATTCTTAAGCACTGGAAACATCATGCTGTAGTCCAGAGCAATTCTCATGCTCATTTTTCTGCTTGTTGGACCTGTTCTGTTCATATTTAATGGCTACTTAGACGTCTCAGAGATAACATTGATCTGAGCGTTAGAGTGGAATCGATTATTCAGCATGCTGCCATTAAAATGTCCCTTCCTGCATAGGCACTTGCCTTACACACAGGAAGCTTATTTTGTCAACAGCTCAGATTCAGTGGCTATCAGACACAATCTCAACAAAGCAGATAACATCAAACTCCATGAACAGCTTGATTTCAAGTTCCAAATGCTAATGTGGATACAGAAGACCACAGGGCTTCTTATTTGTGGGTGGAAAAAAAGATGGAGGGAGTGTTTTAAAAAGATGACTGTTTTCATTTATCTAGAGATTGCTTAGTGGAGAAAAATGTGTGTATGGTAACTGTGGCCATTTGAACCGAGTAAAAACAATTAGGAAGTGATTCAAATCCCAATTTCCATCCATTTTCCTTAATCTATTCATTGGCTTGTTGGAGGCCAGCACAACAAAATGAAGATTGCTAGCCAACTCAGAATTACTAGGGGAAAGAATTCTACATTCTGTTATTCACCCACAACAAGGGAAAGCAGGCAGAATCCAAATCCTCTGGACTCACAGAGCTGCATAATTTGTTCACCAATACTTTCTAAGTAGTGTTTTCTTTGGGATGAACATTTTCTGTAAGTTCTTTTAGATGCTGTTATACTTTTAAACAGAATGAATATCATTTCAACACAAGATATTTGTTCTCCCTGTAAACGTTCCTGAATAAAAATTTGAAATTCAGCACAGCAGTGTGACCATCTCGTTTTATTTCTTTTGAACTTCAGAATCCTGTGAGATCAAGTTACATATATGGGCTTTGAATTTTGTGAATTTAGCAAACACAAGCAATGGTCATAAATATGGAAGAGATCACAAAGAATGACTGGGTAACATCATTCCTAGGTGTCTACATAAAACTAGGGTTAAATGAAAATTTATGTCTTAAAATTCGTTACTCCACTACTAGTAATTACCAAAAAGTAAAAATAACCCATCAATGATGATGACAGATCAAATGTGGTATATCTACCCAATAGAATAGTATCTAATCATAAAAGGAACTATAATTACAACATGGATGAACCTTGAAGACACACTATGTCAAGAGATCAGACACAAAAGTTCACATATTGTATGATTCCTTTTATAACAACAAACCCACAAAGATAGAAAACATAACTGACATGGGCTAAGGGAAGTAGGAAATGGGAAGTGACTGCTGTCCTTTGAAGTGATGTGAATGTTCTAGAACTGTATAGTGGTAAGGATTACACAGTACTGTGAATTTAATAAGAGACATGGTGATTTTTATATTATGTGAATCTTATTCAATAGATGTATATGTATAGACTATAAGGAAACAGTTGGGAAACCTCTGTACACTGAACCAGGGGATTCATATGATTTGTAACTGTCAGTAGTATTTATGTGGAGAGTGTTTAAAAAGAGCATGATTTTTCCCTCTTTCCTTGAAAGTCAACTCATTATGGATACTCTACACAGTGTCTATAAAACACCAAAAGTATATTTTAAAACAATAAAAAAACCTTTCCATAAGGCATATTTGTAGATGGAGATAAAAATTGATTTAAGTAGCCAGGAACCAGCTCAGGTGGGCACAACATTAGTCATGGATCATGTATGGCATCTGAAGTTAATGTCCAGAGAGCCAGAATGGTCCACAAACCCAACAGCATAGGTGGCCAGAATAAAAACAGGGCTGTTTAGCAGACCCAGAACATCAACTTGGATTCAGATGCTGAGGACAGACAGCTGAGAAACAAAGAAGAAAATAGAATAGATACAAGATGTAAACAGAAAATTCTTCAGAAACCCAAGTTGAAGCAGCATTTAGTGTCAAATGTCCTGTTTGGGTGTGGAGGATCTTTAATTATTTCTCAAAGCATAGCATTTTCTGAGACTCAGTTTATGGAATGTCAAAATAAAGCAATGCTCACCTGAGATAAAGTTGGTGACAATTCACAGAGTTGTAACATTAACATTGATTATAAAGGCAATTCCTATTGGCTTGGCTCAATGGGGAAAACTGAGCCAAAGCTGAGCCACAACCATCTTCTGGGTTATCTCATGGGACTCTCAATTAGGCCCTCAAGCAGGTGGTATTCCCTCAAGAGGAGAACTTGGGAACACTGAAGCCTAGAGAAGACAGAGGACAGAGGCCTCGCATGTAGTCAGTGGCTAAATTGGTGTTAGAAAATGGGTGATTTGACCACAAAGCCCACTCTTGTCATCACAGAGGTTCCTTCAACAGTTGCAATCCCAGAAGAAACAGGTCCTGAGTAAAGCGAAGTGTGCTATGATCTGTAATTATCTGACCCTGAGAAACTATGCAAAAATCCAGTGGCTAGCCACAGAAGCCAGCACAGAACCCAGAATGTAAGCATGAAGGAGAGGAAGAGATGTCCAGACTCTATGTGCCACACTATCATGATTATTAATTACAGAACTATGCTCCCTACTAAGCTACTAGTAGGCAGGACCCCGAGGTTTTTAAACTCATTTCATGATGCACTGTCTGCACACATTTTAATGAATGAATAAACCAAAGTTCACCTCTTATATAGTGGCTAAGAGTTATATTTTCTGCCACAATAGGAAGGAACTTGTACCTCAAAATGTGCATCAGGTGAGAGCTGTATGTTATTTTGATACCTCCTCCCTAAATTGAGGCAGGAAAGTTAACCCTTATGGGTATTCTACACAGTGTATATACACATCTGTTTACATACACAGTTAACTTCTGCTAACTTCATATTACAAAGAGACCGAGCTTAAATGTGTTTTCCACATTTAGTTGTTTTGTAAAAGGGGGGGGGCTTCTAATTATAATCTACATAACTCCTGTCTTCTGTGTTCATACCCCTTTCTTCTCTCTTCTAAAGTAGATTATTCATCCCTTAGGGATGGTGATTATGTACTCTCAGGAAAGGGGGAAATGGAAATTATAATTTCAGGTTTCAAAAATGCCAGAATGCAAATTCACACACAGGCTTTGATTACAGCTGTGTAGAATTTCGCCATCTACACAAAGGAAACAACAGGGGAATCAGAAAAGAAAACACTTGACCAAGAATGGTTCACAATGGATAATTTTTAACCATTTTGTTTAACTTCATGATAATGGAAAGAGTAAATTAAAACTGAAGAAAATACATCCCTAATAAATTAAATTATCTTATGCCTACAAATCAATAGCTTTGACAGAATCATTGCTTTTGAGCCCTGACTTATAAATTCAGCATAATGATAGGACATCTTGGGTACCAATATTTCTCTGAAAATACGACAAAGATCTATGATGTACCAGCTTTGAGTCTCCAGCTGAAATTAAAATTCTGAAAATATGAACTCCTCTTCTCCTCCCAGGACATTTAAGCTATCGCTTGCTGTAAACACAACTTCAAACACAGTTTTTCCTGTACATAATCTATGAAGTATTCTCTGTCTGCACGTGTGTTTTATCTGTCTAGAAACAACAACACTCCCTTTAACCCTGGAGACAGTTATCGTTTTCAAAAGTCAGGTCGGGAAATGGTGTCTTTCTCCTCTAAAACCATCTCATTACATAAAGAGAAGACAGAAATTATGGCCTAATCCCTACCCAGCCTACTCTTGCCTCCCACTATCCTCGACAGGCCATATGTTCCCACATTTTGTCAGCTTGCATTCAGGATTTCATAAGTTTCTTATGATATAGATTTGGTCTCACATGCCTTTCCTCAATTATCAATTCCCTACTCATTCTTCAGACTCAGCAGAACTGCCTGTGTTTTAAGTTCAACAGCATCCTGCACCACAGTCTAAGTGACTCTTATGGGGCTGTGGATATAGATCAGTTCTTAGAAAGTTTACCTGCATATACAAAGCCCAGGGTTCAATCCTCAGTACCACCTAAACCTGGGTATGGTGATGCATGCTGTAATCCCAACACTCGGGACATTAGATAGCAAGATCAGAAGTTTACGTGGCTCTACTGCAGCCAGGGTCTGTGTTGATGCCCAAGGCTCCTGTTACCAGCCAAGTTCTGGGGCCATGGTGGTGTCCCAGGGCCACATTACTGCTGGGGCCCTTGTGGATCTGAGAGGCCTGCACTGATACCTAGGGCTATGGTGACATCCAGACCCAGCTGCTGCTGAGGGCCATGTCTGGAACCATAGTCCTACCATGAGTGCAGTCTGTGCTGAAATTCAAGTCCTGTATTCCCAACAAAGGTCACCTAGAAGCCCAGGGTTGGGCTGCAACCTGAGGCCTTGGTGGTATCTGGGGGTCATTCTGCCTCCAGAACCATCCTCACCTGAGTGGCCAGTGCTTCCACCCAGGCCAGCCCTTGCACTCAGGAGAGATGGCCCCACCCCTCACCACAGGCAAGGGTAAACACCCCGAGGGCATGGGTGTAGGGGAGTTGTCTCTGTACCCTCTTCTGAGGTGGGTAGCCCCAGTGGCTCAGACTGACCAGTTCAGCTACCACCCAGGCCTACAGCCAGGCCTGAGGTTGGCCCAACCTAACATCTACCCTATCTAGGACCTACTGGAGCTTGTGAAGGGGCAGGTCCTATGGAACACTACTCACAGGATCTCCATGACTCCAAGCAGCCACAGGATATCCCAGAGGAGTTCTAATGAGGGTCCAGTGAGAATCCAGTGATGATGGTGTACCAGAAACCAGCGGCCTTGAACCAAACCAGTGACTCATTGCAATGAACATTTGCTAGTAAAGCTGATTGGACAAAAGGGTATACTATGTGACACACTACTCCCAATGCCACCAGGACAAATGGAGAAGTGTGGGAGAAGTGGGGAGGTGGGGCAGCGAAGAGGTTTTGTTTGTTTGCTTGCTTTGTTTTGATTTTGTTTGATTGTTTTTCATTTTGTAAACTTTCTTTTGCTGTAGGGATGGGGGGAGGATATGGGAGGATTGGGAGGCGAGTGGAACTGGGGTACATGATGTGAAACTCCCACAGAATCAAAAAAGAAGTTAAATTTTAAAAAAAAATCAGAAGTTCAAGGTCATCCTTGGCTATATAGCAAGTCCAATGCCAGCTTTGACTACATGAAGTATGCCCTCTTTCAAAATTTTCAATCAATCAATCATTGTTCTGTGGTCCCAACACACAATATTTGTGTCTCAATGACTTATTGATTGAAGTCTTTCATTCTATAAAAAGAGCAGTTAACCATTTGACAAGCATATTGACTATACATTTTGCATGCCTTGGTTTATTCCAAATAACAGAAGTGGGAGTTTAGTACTATTGGCCCCATTTTAGTGAAAAGAAAATGGAGGCTCATAACAATGAAGGAGCTCACCCAAAAGATAGTCTTATAAGCAACAGAGATGAGCTTCCAACCTAGATATTTGAACCTGAATTCTGTGCTCTCCAATACTGTTTTTAAGTGCTTTGCAAATTTCCAGTTGTATACTTGGGAAATTAATTGGAGGCAAATGGTTTGGAGAGTAGCAAACACATGCATTTGGTGTTGATGTCAGCTGCAGTTCCACACTGAGCCTGAGGCAAAGGGTAAAAAAAATCAGTAACATTGATCCTGACTTTAAAATTTGATATGTTTTCATTGGCTTGCATTATTTGTGCTTTTAAAAACAACATAAAATATTATTTATCTTAAATATGAGCTTTTTGACACTCTTCCTAAAATTTTGCACTTCACATAAGTGGTTCACTTGCCTCCCACTGATCCTGGCTCTGCTCTCTACAGGGCCTGCTGTACAATGCACTAGAAAAATATCTGCTCCTGTATTATATTGTAGTTGTATGTTGGCATATTGTACCAGACCTTAAACTCCTTAAAGGCAATCACTATAATAGATCCCCATATAATCCTGATAACCTTCACACTGTGTCTTTTCACAGTTAGAAGTTCAAAAAAATATTCCCTTTCTCTCTTACGTTGCTTTGGCGTAGTGTGATATTTCTTAATGCGTATTAGAAGGCTTGGTGGTTTGAATGAGAATGGTCCCCATAGGCTCATGTATTTAAATACATGTTCCCAGGTAGACTGAATTGTTTGGGAAGGATTAGGAAGTGTGGCTTTTTGGAGGAAGTATGTCATCAGTGATGGGCTTTGAGGTTGTAAAAATACACACCATTCCCAGTTAGCTCTCTGTCTGGTGGTCGTATCTCAAGATGTGAGCTCTCAGCTACTGCTCCAGGCCTATGCCTGCCTCCTGCCTGCTGCCATGCTCCCCACCATGATGGACTCTAACCCTCTGAAACTGTAAGTTCCAAATGAACTCTGTCTTTTATAAGTTAGCTTGGTCATGGTTTCTTATCACAGCAATAGAAAAGTAACCAAGGTAACCTTTGCAATGCAAAGCTGACTTACTATCTTACTGGAGTGTAGATGGAAGTTTTCCTGTGTTCCAAAGCTGTTTAGTTCCAAATAAACACACAGAGGCTTATATTAATTACAAACTGTTTGGTCTATGGCCTAGGCTTGTTACTAACTAGTTCATTCATCTTAAATTAACCCATTTCTATTAATCTGTGCATCACTACGTGTCTTGTGGCTTTACCTGAGTTCTATTACATCTTGATTCTTAGGCAGCAGCTCACAGCATCTCCTCTGACCCCAACTTTCTTTTCCCTGTCTCTCTCTTTGGATTTCCCACCTGCCTCTCTCCTGTCTTGCCATAGGTCAAAGCAGCTTTTTTGTTAACCAATGATAGAAACATACATTTGCAGCATACAGAAAGACCAAACCACAGCACTAGAGTTTTCATTTTTATCAGATCACAAATCAAATGGTCTAAGACCAGTAAGCCAAAGCAACATTTAAAGGCCAACTTCATTTCCCCTAAATTCTGCCCCAGAGTTTCTCTTCATTTCAAATCTTGAAGAACTATTTTTAGTTTTTCTCAAGAATGTCTCTTACAGGATTAAGATCATAACTAATCTAATCCTTCCAAACATGACTCCTGCTGCTAATGAGTCATGACACTGTGTGTGAGTGGGAAATATAGGTCATGGAGTCGGTTCAAACTTTTCAAAGATTATCTTTCTTTCTGTAGCCCTTTGTGTTGCCGTAGCTCTTAAGCCAACTAAAGATTCTCAGCTGTGTCTACTAGCTGACAACCCAGACAGCTTCAGTTTACTCTAGCTCTGAAACTTAGCAAGATATAGAATGTTTCCATAGGTCAATGGAAAAATTGGGCTGAAAATACCTCAATCAAATGATAGTTGAAAAACTTCAAGTGGCTATGTCAGGCACACAATAACTGCTTGATAATTTTTTTATATTAATTTTCTTTTTAATTTAAATAGAATTATATTTCTTTCTCCCTCCTTCTCCCAGAAGCCTTTAGTTGACTGTAGTTTTTCATACAGGGGTGGAACCCCACAAAGTTTCTCTTCTCAAAATGTTAATAGATATCAACATGTTAATATAGTAACACATTAATAGATATTAACATTAACACGTTAATTGATATTGATATTGATATTGTTCTGGTCTTCTTTAGGCACCCATTTCTAGGAGAGACTGTTTTACAGCAGATTTCCTAGTATTTCCTGGTCCAGGTCCCCTTCTACGATGCCTTCTGAACCACAGATGGAAGACATGTGATGAAGATATATCACTGGGTCTAAGCTCCCCACAAACAGTTGATCTCTGCATTATGCCCATCTGTGAATTTTGTGATAGTCTTCATTTGCTATAGAGAGGCCTTTTTCAGAGACTTGTACACAGAAGCTTGTTAAAGAATAAATCAGTATTCAGTTAATATATATATATTCTGTGTTTTGTATACATGGATGCACTATGTGAAACTCCCCTTTAGGCAGATTAATCATTGTGTCAACACCATAGCATGCACTTGCACAATTCTATGTGGTTTAGTTCAGTCATTCAACATGGCCTCTTAAGTCCATGAGAGATGTGTTAAACACAAGTTATGTGAGATGGATGCCAGCAAAACCTAGCACATGGTTTTATAGTAGACTTCTTATAGGTATAAATACACTCTAAAATTACAGTAAGAAGTATAATTCAGTAAAAACATAATAATGTAATCATTCATTATTGTATTATAGTGCTATACTTTTATACAATGGGCAGTCAAGTGAGTTTATTCACATCAACATCACAAGCATACAAGGAATGCATGATGAAAAAGAGTATGGACAGAAATGACAGAGATTTCTTGACCCATTATAATCTCTTGGGTCCACTGTAAGATACCCATTGTTTTGCAGAATGTGAGTCTGCATTGAGAACTACCATACCCCAAGCACTGAGTGAGACTTTAGGGTATAGGTTAGAACATGTCCATGACAAATAGTTGTTAAATTCAGCTTTATCCATTACGCATAGTTTGTCCAAGATTCTTGTAGTAGTATGATTGAAAAATGTTACCCACAGGCTCATGTATTTGAACACATGGACCCTAGTAAGTGGCACCATTTTGGAAAGTTCTGGAGTCCTTAGGAGATAGAGTCTTGCTGAAGGCAGTATGTCACTGGAGGTAGGGTTTTAGGTTTGATAGCCTGGTCCTACTTTCTGTTCTTTCAGCTTCCTGTATGTAGATGAAGCGAGATCTCTCTGTTTCCTGAAAACCCAGCTAGCTTCACACTGCAGCTACCATGCCTGCCCTACCATAATGGACTGTTATTCCTTCCAGAAGTCTAAGGTAAAGTGAGCCAATTTTCTTCTCCATTGCTCTTGGTCATCATATTCTACCACAGGAACAGAAAAGTAACTAATACTGTGCTCAACTAAACATTTCAGAAGAACAAGGAGAAATAATGCATAGCCCAGCCTCAAAATTTTATTGTGTTTACTCTGGTAGGGTTTAATTTAAAGTAAAAAGGAAATGTTACCAATAATTAAAGTTGAAAATGATAAATAAATATGATTTTGTTAAGGAAATATGAAAACATAAAACATTATTACCAATTTGGTATCTGAAGGTCTAGAGGGAAATTTTTGCATGTTTGCTCAGTTACATAAAACAAGCACTTTATTCAGGAAAATGTAGCAGAGGTGGTAATTGCTTTAAACTGAGAAGTTGCAGATTTGCTCACCATCTACACAAGTAATGGTATCTTGGTGCATTCATCCTATTTTCTACTTGTGCAATTGGACTGCTCAAAGGCTAAAGTAAAGTAATCTTTGGTAGTTTGGAAAGATAACTAACAGAATGAGAAGCACTTGCAATTCATGGGAGACACACCTGTGAAGGTGTTGTAGGCTGACTATGTATCCTCGCTTCAGCTTGTCTGGGGAGGTGTTAACCTTAAGCACTTCAGAATGATCATGAATTTGGAGGCAGTGTCTTTGTGGAGTAATCAAGTAAAAGTAAGATCATTAGGTTGGGTCCTAATATAATATGGCTATGTCCTTATTGAGTAGGAGATGTGGACACAGACACATATACATACACACATGGGGGATTGGAGGGGGGATATCATACACATCAAGGGAAGAGGTCTTAATAGAAACTAATCCCACTGACACTTTAACCCTAGATTTCTTGACTTCAGAAGAGAAAATTAATTTCTATCTTAGAATTTTTTTAAGACAGGGTCTCATGTAGCACTTATGCAACTTAAGATGGCCTTGAACTCCTTAATCACCCTGCCTCTACCTGAGATTAAAGGTGTGAGACAACATGCTTGGATTCTGTTGTTTACGACATCTAATTTCACTCCTTTATTTTGGATAGACTACACAAACTCATCCAGGAGAGAGGAATATGAATGGTCAAGGAGAATGTTCTGATATCAGTGCAGGTCTGACATTCTAAAGGGAGAGAAGAATGGGGACTTGGGTAAATAGCATCTTGCTGAGTTGTTTCTCTAACAGTTTTGACCAGGCTAACCAAGAGACAAAGAACAAAGTGTCGCAGAGACACCATGATGGGCAGGAATGGCCTGACTCACTTGTGGGATATGGATTCCATGGTGTAGCAGGTGGAAGCCTTCAAGTCTTTATATTCCTTGCAGCTGGTTCTGTCCTGAAGAGCAATCTGAGCAGCATGCTTCTATGGCAGCCACAGGAAGCATGTTTTGAAAATTCCTGGGGAAGCTGTCATTACAAGTGACCTTTCTGACACTATTGCTACCAAATCCTACTACTTCTACTAAGCGCAATGAAAGGAGGAAAATTGAAAAAGAAACAGTAGTAGAGAGGAAAGACCCAATCATTCCTGTGATTAAATGTTTTACAAAGAAGGAATTTCATTGAGAATTAAATAAATGCTTCATAATAGGATGTGTATGCTTATTATATATCGTTTTAGACATACTACCTTCTATGGATGTAGATACTAATTTTATTATGTTTTTATAAACTGAAAAACCAAGCTACACAAAGACTGAATAACTTGTCCCCAAATACAAAGGCAGTAGGAGAGTTGTGGTGCTAAGCCAATCTTGATAGATACAGTTACAATAGAATCTAGGACCCCAGTGTCTACAAGGATAATAGAGAAAGGTACTCTTTCATATAAAACTATAATATTGTACTAGTCATGCTTCTCTATAGGAACAGAATTTATAGAATGAACACATGCATGTGTATATATTCACTCTCCAACATTATATACTAATATAATACTAATAAATATAATATATATGTATTCATTCTATAATACTATAATATAAGATTAGAATGGCTTACAGGCTGTGGTCCAGCTAGTTCAACAAAGGCTGTCTACCAACAGAAGGTCAAGAATCCAGGAGTTGTTCAATCCATGAGGCTGAATGTCTCAGCTAGTCTGTAGTATACACTGGAATCCTAAAGAAGTCAGCAATAATGCTATTGAAGGAATGAAATGGACTTGCTAGCAAGATGAGAGTAAGCAGACAAAGAGAGAGTGGTGTGGTCCAGAATAAAGGAGTATTGTTCCACCTCAAAGATCTGTATTAGAAGTGGGTCTTTTCATTTCAAATGGTTTAATTAAGAAAAAACTCCCTTAGAGGTGTGCCCATCCATTTACATTTTAGTTAATTCCAAATGTAGTTAAGTTGACAACCAAGAGTAGCCATCACAAATATGGGGAGTCCTATCCATTTATAATACTTCCACAACTGGCCTACCACAATGTCTGCCATTAGATCTTCAGCTGTATGTTTTATAATGTGTGTATCTAATAATCTATAAGGAATCCAGAGCCTTCAATATCAGACTGGGACTAATAGTCACTGTATAACGTCTGTCTTTAGGGTAAGCCATACAATTCTCCACCAGGGAAAGCAGAAAGAACAGATAAATGTCCACATTTATACCACATGTATACCTATTGCTTTTGTAATATACTCAGTAAAGTTCACAGTCAGTAAAGGTCAACAAGTTCTTCTTGGATGATGAATATAATAGAAGACAAATCAAGGGAAAATGTGAAAGTTCATAAAGTTCAAAAGGCTAAGAAGTATTGCTGCAGTTGAAGTCAGATCAAAATCTGAAATTTCCCTATGGGATTTACAATCGGGACCCTGGACAACTGCCTTCCTTTGCGGCCCTGTAGTAATAGAGACATCAACATTGTTTCAGCATGGAAGAGGTATTCTAGTTATTCTGGTTAGGAAAATGCATTCTGATTAATAACGAATTTAAATATATCCTCTGTATGGTTCACTAATTTTCAAACATTAAAGTAAGACAAAATAAGCTTCTCAAAATGATTTGTAGTATAAAATACAATTCTTCTTTGGTGACTCAGTAGGCCCTTGAGCTCACCCTATGTTCTAAGGTCACACTATGAGAAATGCAAAGAAGACATAGGAGGGAATTAACACATGCTGGGAATCACTTCCTGCAAGAAGCTATACTGTGACCCCTATGTATCATCTTAGTAATATCTCAGAGACATCCAGTGAGACAGCCATCCTTATTTTATACGAGTAACACTGAACTTTAGAGAGAAAAAAATACAGACCCATAAGTTTACAATAAAACAAGACACTGAATTCAGAATGGCTTGATTTTTCTTCCTTTGGGGGTAAATATTTGACTAATCATACTATAGATGGTAGTTAAACAAGCAACTTTAACAATTTATTTTCATGGCAATAAAACATCTAGAAATAAGCTACAGAATGATGGTAGGACAGCATTGCACTTCAGGGAAGACTTTGCCCAATGTTCCTTATGTCTTCCTGTTTCCTCATTCATAGTAATGCTTCCATCCACACAGTCACAGATGGATGTCTGAGCTTCCTGTGTGGGGCCTTTCTTACATTGTGAATCTTTCCTTCCCAAGATAGAAGGCAGAATCACTTTTTCCAGACTCTGGCAACTAAGTTGGGTAATTGATACAAGCTTCGTCAATCAGACTCACTAACTTAAGACTTCTATTCAGAAGGGAGTAATGCAAGGGAATAGGCAAAGGATGGAAGCCACTCTCTAATCCACATAAGAGAGAAACACTCAAGCCCCAGAGAGTACAGGGACAGCATCTCATGAGTGCCATCACACACGTTTTCTGTGATACTGAATTTAATGGCCATGTCCAGCAACTGTGACAGCAAAACAGCACATTCCAGGAGAAACTATATTGTTTGGGTGTATTTTTCTAAGGAGCACAACCTCCAACTTGGCCTCTTCCACCAAAGAAGATAGTCTTATAATAAATTTATTTTCCACCAAAAGTAACTAGACAGTTATGTCATTTCCAAATAGATACCATAGAGAATAATTATTTTAGAAGTAAAAAAGCTAAAATTTGAAGACAGTTTTGATTTATAGCAATTTGTAATTTAATATACAAGGCAAAATATATTTATTTTATTTTATTTACTTTATTTTTAGTTATGTGTGTTTATGTGTATGTGCATACATTTGTGAGTATAGGTGACCCTACAGGCTGAAGTGTCAGGTACCCTGGAGGTGACATTACAACAATTGTGAGACACCAACATAGGTCCTGGGAATCCAACTCAGCTCTCTGCAAGTGCAACATGCACTCTTAACTGATGAGCCACCTCCCAAGCTACAGACAAAACAAAATAAGTATGAATTAAGGAATTACAACTAAGATGCTAACCAAAATGCCCCAGCAGGAGCTGGAGAATGTATAGGAAGATGGATCCTGGAGTGGCTGATTAAGAAGGGTTGAAGAAAAAGTTTGTATCTAGAAGAAACTTATTATTTGTTGATAGCCCACTTATAAGATTTGATATGCTGTCAGAGATCCAAGAAGATGGTGGACAGACTTGGAAAAGACCATAGATACAGACATGCCAGAGTTGTAATGGCAGATGGTGAATAGAAAGATCAAAGGGCCCAAGGGAGTACATAGGCAAGAATAGATAGCTTCTATAAGGCTGAAAACCCAATCATTTCGTGGCAGAATATAAAAAGCATGGGGGATGTTGTGTTTTATATTCCAGTGGACTGGTCTACAGGCAAGACTGAACCAGCATCATTGCAGAGCTCCACAGTGACAGTAGTAATATCAACCAGGAATAGGAGGAAGTACTTTACAGACTGGACTACCTAGCAGCAGGGAGATGACTGACAATACGTTCAAGTGGTGCTGCTTAACCATTAGCATTAAAGCACAATTATATTACTGCTATTATGGTCCTAGAAGCAGGGGTGGGTGGCCTACAAAGGCAGTTAGAAGCTATTCAGAAATACAGCATTACCAGAGAACAAGATAGAAAGTAATGAACAAATGCATTACTTAAATTAGGGGACTAGCAAGCTGTAGCCCCAAAGCCAAATCCAGCTCTCCATCTGTTTTTGTACAGCTCATAGAGCAAGACTTTCTTTTGTATTTGAAAGGCAATTGTGAAAAAATAAAGTTTTATTGGCACACAGCCATGCTTATTCATTTTCATATTATTCATGGTTGTTGCTGTGTTACAGTGGAAAAGCTGAGTATTATGACAAAAACCTTATTTCCCATAAAGCCTACAATGTTTTTTCTGGCATATTATCAAGAAAGTTTACCACTATACAATCAAATGGATGTCAAAGAGACTCAAGAGACTTATTTTTATAATAACCAAACTATCTCTTGCCTGGTTTTAAAACCCAAAAGAGCTTTCATAAGAGTGTCCATTGATGAACAACTCAGATCTTCAGGAGGATCGATGAGGTGATATGACAGTAAGTAGATGTTGTCCTTCTCCCAAAAGGCATATATCCAGAATGTACAAAAGAAACATGGAATTGGGAATATTCACCTGTTTTAGAACTATTGAACATGGATCTGATATCGAAAAACCTGAATTGTTATCAGATGCCCCACTTTAGAGCTGAGAATGTAGAGTAGTCCAGACTATAAGTGGAATAATGGTCCAGATCTGGTTCACAGGATATCTGCTTAGTCTATGGACCCAACTAGTAGATGATTTCCTAATCTCTGGCTTTGTAATAGTTACACTTAGTAGTTGGAAGATATCCCACATTAATATCTTGAGACAAAAGCTATCACAATAGAAAAAAAATGTCACAAAAAAGATTCCAAACTGGCAAAGGTAGTATGTAAAAAAAAAAAACAGTATGTCACTCAATGGTAGAATGGGCATAACAAAAATTAACATGGGTTTTAAGATATAAAAATACAAAGATAGTATACAAATATTTTTTTCTCATTTTATTAACAAACTCAAGTTTAACCTATCAAAATTGATGATAAAATGCTTGCTGCTCAAACATGAAGATCTGTCTGTGTTCAATGCTGATAGACATATGGATAGTGGAGGCTCTGCTCATGGAGTTTCAAAGGGGAATAAAGACTCCAAAAAGAACTCAACAAAGACTGCTCATTCTGCAGTTTAGCCAAGACTCTGGCTACCTAATGGCCATGTCCTGAAAATTTGAGTGCAGGTGAAACAAAAGTAGTGAACTGCTGGGTGGCGGTGGCACACGCCTTTAATACCATCACTTGGGAGGCAGAGCCAGGCGGATCTCTGTGAGTTTGAGGTGAGATTCAGGAGAGGCACCAAAACTACATGGAGAAACCCTGTCTCGAAAAGCCAATAAAAGGGTAGTGAACTAATTTTTGTTTACAGGGGAAATTTCAAGACCATATAATATTCAGACTATGGTATAATTACTACTCATCACACCTATTCAGATCTGCAGTGAGATCAGGAAGACACATATGCATACATATGCAGTTGTAGACATATAGAGAACAAAGTATTTACAATCACTAAAGAAATTAATGGCATTAAAAATGAGACATTACATTCTTTACTGGGACAACAATATGATAGAAGTATCTTATATGTGTGTATGTAAGCATGACAGTGAAACCCATTATTACTTCAAAAGATTTACTTCTATTTTGAAGTTATGTGTATGTGTGAGTGTTCAGCTGTGAATGCAAGTATCCACAGAGTCTAAAAGAAGGCACTAGATCTCTGAAACTGGAGTTACAGGAAGTTGTGAGCCACCTAATGTGGATGTTAGGAGTCAAACTCTGGTTTTCTGCAAAAGCAGTACATGCTTTTCAATGCTGAGCCATCTCTCTAGCCCAGAAACCCATTTTTTTCAATGGATATAAAAATGAAAATGAAAGGGAATATGGGGAAAGGTAGGAAAGAGGATAGGAAAGGGGGTAACAGGTAGGAAGTGAAGGAAGAGAAGAGAAGGAAAGGTAGTAAGAAAGAAAATTATTTGCTGAGAAGCTACCAGTTGATGTTGAACTCATTGAGAATCCAACTGTCAACACAGTTTATCAGAAGTTTCCTAGGAGTTTCTCACTAAGGATAAACTCTACTAGGAATTCAAACATCAACTTAGTATTCTAGCAACTGGAAACAAGGGAAACTCAGCAAAACCAGGTACATATGTTCTTCCTCCTGGAGTCATCTTCCAGCCTCTATATTGGCAGAGGTTAACTTAATGTTAACTAAAAAAGGAGAAAAGTGTTTAATATCTTGTACATGGTACAAGTTCTAGAATCATATGCAAGGCAACAGTGAATCAAGAAGAATTCATCTCTTTAAATATTGAATTTCTACGTGTGTCTTTCCATGCATATGTGAACATCCCTGTTAAGAAATGTGTTTTCATCTTACAAGACACAGCTGTCTCTTGTATAAGTTAAGAGGTCTGGTTTTGCCCTCTAAATCACAGGGCACAAAGTCCTACAGTGTGACATCTGACTGTCTTTGTTACTTTTCTACTGCTGTGAATAGATGCCATGACCAAGGCAACTTATAAAAGGAAGAATTTAATTGGGGCCTTCCCTACAGTTTCAGAGGGTGACTCCATGACCATCATGGTGGGAACGAATCATGGTAGCAGGCAAGCAGGCATGACATTGTAGATGTAGCTGAGAACTAACATCAGATCCACAAGCAAGAGGCAGAGAGAGGAACTGCACCTGGCATGGGCTTTTGAAACCTCAAAGCTCACCCCCAGTAACATCCTTCCTCCAACAAAGCCACATCTCCTGGTCCTTCCAAAACAGTTCTGCCAGCTGGAGACTAAGCATTCAAATATATGAGCCTATGGGGCCATATTCATTCAGACTGCCACAGTGACTATTTTACTTTCTCCTCAAATCCAGACTTCCACTAAATATTCAGTTACCTAAACACAAATCTCGAAAATTTCTATATACAAGAGTAAAGGGTAAAAAGAGAAGGAAGTCATTAGCATATTCAAAAAAGTGAAAAATATGTAAATAGTTCTCATTTCTTTAAATAAGCACAAAGTTGGTTTCAATTATCACCTCTTACTATTGTGCTTTCAATATTTCCCTTCCTCTCAGCCACTGACTTTTACCCAGTAGAGGGAGCAAATAAATCCTAATTGTAATTCTTTATGGTCCTGCCTTCCTTTGTTTCATAAAGGTTTACATTATTACCTTTATTGGGAGATTTGGCACAGCAAGAAACATCCTCCAAAGATGCATAGGCATACTCTTCAACCTCACTCCATAGAAGCACCATTTCTTCCTGATGATTAGGATCAGCTACTCCAACCTGTAGAGTAACCCTCTTTCCTGCTGTTGGCACAATTGTATAAGGAATCTCAAAGGCAGATGGCACCTTCTCTTTCAGTTCAACAAAACTACTGCTGCATTCCCTAGTGACTCATGCTTCCTTGGGGCACCAGGGCCTCTAAAACAGCAGAGCATTAACAGTGCCAAAGTGGGAAGACATAAAATGACAAGGTATGAAAGCAAGAGAAGTCACTTCTATGGCCGCCTATAGACACACAAATGTATCTATGTATTCTGGCTATGGGAAAACAGAACTTTATAATGGAACATATAAGCCAGAACTTCATCTTTCAGAGGACCGTCTCCTAACTATTGTTTACGTGCTATGTCTTCACTGAAGTCATCTCATCTTTCTATTAGACCAGTCACTACCAGAGGATGGAGTGTATGCTGACATTAATTTATTCTATACACATCTGTTCACTTCCTTTGTTATAAAGAGAGATTCTTTATTGGAAGAAATGCTGTGTGGAATGTCATAACAGTGAATAAGATATTCTCTGTGTTTATGGATGCTAGTTATGACAGAGGCATTAATGGGCAGTAAAAGTACATCCATATCCAGAACATAGGTCTGTTTTAGTGAGGACTCATCTTTACTTCCTCCTTGATGGAAGAGGCCCAATAATCAACCTGCCTCTTAGTATCAGGTGGCCCTCCACAGAATGGTCCCAATCAGGCCTCAACACTGATGCTGACCACAGCCAAAATAGGCACTTAATGTTTTCCAATTCTGTGTCCCAAGAGCCTCTCTATCTATGTCACTGAGCTCATGTATAGATTTCATTTCTGTCACTCTGTTCATGGGCCCATTGGATAATCACATAGATGGCTGGAGACTCATTCCAACTGAAATCTGAAGAGCGTGATTCTTCTTCTTCCTTTTATCGACAATAGTTTTTTCCCACATGATATATACTAATTATAGTTTCCCTTTCCTCTACTCCCCTCAATTCCTCCACACTTCTCATCCCATCAAAATCCATTCCCTTTCTATCTCTCATTAGAAAACAGAGTTCTAAGGGATAATAATATAATAATATGATGTATGATGTGATATGATATGATATGACAGAAACTAATACAATGGAATTGGACAAAACAAATAAACAGAAGGAAAAGAGCCCAGGAGAATGCTTAATAATTAGAGACTCTTTCATTCACACATTCAAGAGTCCCATAAAAACACTATACTGGAAGCCATAATATATCCATAGAGGACCTTGTACAGATCTGTGCAGGGCCTGTGCATACTGTCTCTGTCTCTGAGTTCATACGAGTTTTATTCAGTTGATTTATAGGGCCTTGATCTCCTGTTGTTCTCCATCCTCTCTGGCTCTTACAGCTTTCTGTCTCCTTTTCCTCAGGGTTCTCTGAGCCCTGAAGGAAGGGTTTTGATGGAGAAATCCCAATTAGGGCTGTGTGTTCTAAGGCCTCTCACTCTCTATATAATTTCTGGCTGTGGGTCTTTATTTGTTCCCATCTGCTATAGGAGAAAGTTTCTCGATGATGACTGAGAAAAGCACTGATCTTCTTCCCTGGTCAGAGTGACCAGTGGGTTCCTGGGGATTCAAGAGCATGCTTCTTGTGTATGTGTTTCATTATTAGAACTTCTTTGTTATAGATGCACTTTGAGAGACACAGAATAAGCACAAATACTTTAAAAGTCTGTATCAAATCTGCAAGGTTATCTATATGCTTTTTCCACCATAATACTTCCTTATCAATATTCTAATTATGTTCCTTTCAGTACCTGGCCATCCTGCTGAACACTTCACAGATGGCTGTTAATTGATATTGAACCATACTTATAATCTATCTCTCATTGCAGACAAAGTAGAAAATCACTTGAGGTTTCAACTAACAGGAAGACAGTCCTTAAATACTATCCCCAGGGTCACCTTTCTGAGAATCTGTAGTATTATAGCTGTCTTCTTTGCAAGGGCAAAAGTGTGAGACCATGAGACCAACCTGTAATCCAGGTTTCCAGGCTTGTTTTTTGCTCAGTCACCTAATCATGAAGTACTCACTACAAGTCTATTGGCATGGACAATGGTTTAAAAGGGAACATACCAGAGTCATTACCGGAAGAGCTATGGCTGTCTGGTCCCTATTTAACTGTACTTTCTGGACATGCCTAGGCTCTGCCTCTTATGTACCCATCTACCTATGATGGTTAACCAATAAGTCTTACAACTAGTGAGACACATCCCAGTCATGGTGAGCAGGTTGACTCACATGACTGTCTGATAACTGATGTCCCATAACACATTTAATCTCCACCAAGAACCAACAGTAAATTATAAGTGAGAGTAAGCAACCAATGTCTAATTTGATTTAAGTTCCTCTTTATCTGTAGATCAGTGCCTTATTCAGCTAGCATCAGAAAAGCTTCTTCCTGCAGCAGATAGGAACAAACACATAGATCTACACCCAGAAATCATGCAGGAGTAGAGGAACCTTGGAAAAGATAGCTCTAACTAGGATGTCTCCATCAAATCTCTCCTGTCACAGCTCAGGGAACCTTGTGGAAGAGGAGGCAGAAAGAGTGTAGGAGCTAGAGGAGATGGAGGATACCAGGAGAACAAGACCCTCGAAATCAATTGAGCAAATCATTTGAACTCACCACAGAAACTGAAACACCATTCATGGGTCTGCACCAGGTCTTCTGCATATATGTTATAGCTTGCAGTTAGTGTTTTTATGGGACTCATGAATGTGAGAATGAGTGGGCCTCTGATGCTTGTTACTTCTCTTTGGGGCTCTTTTCCTTCTGTTGGTTTGCCTTGTCCAACTTGATGTAATGTTTTTCTTTTTATCTTATTATATTTTATTCTGTTACATTTTGTTGTTATCTCTTAGAAGCCTGTTTTTTTTTTTCTAATGAGAGACAGAAAGGGAATAGATCCAGGTGGGAGGGGAGGGGAGGTGGAGACGAACTGGGAGAAGTAGAGGGAGGGGAAATTGTAATCAGGATACATTGTATGAGAAAAAATCCATTTTTAATAGAAGAGAGCAAAGAAATTATTTCTTAAGTATAATAGATACCCAAACAAGAAGGCATATATTTTCTTTCTATGAATATATAAATGTATATTCACAGACCTGTGGAAGTCAGTTCTCACCTTCAACTATGTAGGCCCTAGGGATCTAATTCAGGTTGTGAGACATGGCAATGTGTTGGTTTTATCCACTAAACCATCTTGTCGGCTTCTGAAAAAAAATTTTTTTGGCTCTGCTCCCCAGTTGCAACTGGAAACCATACAGGTAGACTTGGTGCATGGAGAGAAGAATACATATTGACTCAAGGGTCAAAAAAATGTCTACCAGATAATGTGTTTCATTTCCAGGTGAGTGGCACATGATGAATCAAACTAACTTTCGCCCATGCTTCAGATGGCTGAACCCCCAGAAACTCCACTGAGGTAGGAGGCCCCTAAATTTTGTGAGTTTTATTCCTCCTGCTTAGTTCACACATTTTACCAAGGCATTGGCATACTTACTACTTACCATATACAAACAGCAGAATGTCATCAATATAGCAGGCCACTGTGCTATTGTTAGGATAATCAAGGTGATAAAGATCATTGTAACCTACACTATGGAAGAGAAAGAATAATCACTATATTCTGAAACACAACATGAAGATGTACTGTTGGCTTCACAAGAAAAACAAACAAACAAAAAAAAAAACACTTCCGTTGGGTCTTGAAAAATGGCATGGGGAAAATTACCCAAATCAATAACGGCATAGAAAATTCCAAGGGTCTGATGGAAGCAGATGCAGAGATCCATGGTCGGGTGCCAGGCCAAGCTCCAGGAGTCCAATAAACGAGAGAGAGGAGAGATTCTATGAGCAAGGGACATTGAGACCATGATGGAAAAAAGTACAGAGACAACTAGCCAAACTAGTGGAAATGCATGTGCTGTGGACCAATAGCTGAGAACTGCCCCCCCCACCCCCACCTCCATGGTACTGGACTAGGCCCTCTGGATAAGTGAGACAGTTGTTTAGCTTCAGCTGTTTAGGGTGCCCCTAGGCAGTGGGATTGGGATCCATCCCTGGTGCATGAGCTGGCTTTTTGGAGTCTAGTGCCTATGGTGGGACACCTTGTGCAGCCTTGGTGCAGGGAGGATGGACTTGGACCTACCTCAACTGAATGTACCAGGCTCTGCTGACTTCCCATGGGAGACCTTGCCTTGGAGGAGGTGGGAATGGGGGAAGGGTTGTGGGGGAAGGCTGGGGGGAAGAGGGGAGGGAGGAGAGAGGACAGGGGAATCTGTGGTTGGCATGTAAAATGAATAGAAAATCTCTTAATAATAATAAGAAAAAGAAAAAGAAAATTCCAAGGGTCATGCTGATTTTGCTCTTCCAGTGGAAGCTCTGTATCTTGGAAAACCACCACAACTGGAATCAGTACCTATTTAAATTTATGATAGTCCACAGGTTTTCTCCAAAATACACCTGACATCCACCCACACCAAATAGGAGGGTAAAACTGAGACATAAATAGAGGAATCACATCCTTTACTCTTTACCCTTACAAATCTCTAATGGTGTCACCAGTCTCTATGGTTCTTCCTCAGAAGAAGCATTGCTTAGGTGATGGTGGTGAGGAAGACGAGGAAGTGTCTCAGAGTCTTCTGCTCAACCCTGCCTGCCCCAGTGGCTCTCATTTAATGTATCAAAATGGCATGAGGACAGTCTATCCAGTATATCTTTCTAAATTATACAATTCTGGAAGTGGGGACACAATATGAAGTAAACCTAGGCATGAACTCTATCTACTATGATGGAGACTTGAAATAAGACTACATCTATAACTTGATTGCCATCAGCCTCTTATTTGATGTCACTAGGAATTAGCATCAATTCAGAGTATATGTTAGTCCCTGATAGATATTTGTATTTTTTTCCACCCACAATATAATAACCCTAGCTTTGCCATAGGTCCCTTAAAGAAGGCTTATTGTAGTCTTTCTTCAAGAAGACCCATACTTCCCTTTAGTCCAGGGGCTATGGATTTGTAGATTGGCCTAGATGTGGAAATGAGGCTGTAACTCACTACAATGGTGGTACAAGCCATAATTTCTGCTGCCAGACATAGGGGAGTTCTGCTGTTATTATGTAGGTTAAATAACATTAGAGTAGGTTGCCCATAAATTTTGTTTCTAAAGATAAAATAACCATTGCCAAATGTCTCTGTGAGCTACAACACTCTTAATACCAGCACACCCTGATGCACTTCATAATGATAAGGCAGCACCACCTTTCTTTAGAAATTAAATATTTCCATTGGCCTCTTTTGCTCCATGACACCTTTACCCCCCCCCCCCCATTCAAATTAAAGAGTATGCCAGATTCCCCACATGCCAGATAAAGACTACAGGAAGAAGCATTTGATCAATGAAAAGGAATCTCCCACAGCTCCTCTACCAGTAAAATTTTACTAGATATGAACTGGAAAAAGAGAAACTTATATGATGTAGTTCCAATAAGACAAGCAAGGTGATGAAGGGTGGGCGAGAATTCAGAGGCAATAAAGTGATAAGAGTAATGCTTACACGTTGCTTCAAACACTTTATCAAGTGACATGGAAGGCTGCTTTCTGTGAGGTCGCAACTCATAAACAGTAGGTCCAGGATGTGGTGCAAACAGCCCCCAATGCATTGGACTTATTTCCCAGCAGTGTTAAGACTTTTTTTTAATATTTGGATTGCAAAGACACTGCACAGAATTATGAAAAGCCCCAATGAGGAATTACAATGTCAACATTAGAGCTGTAGAGAAAGGCCATGCCATTTGCAGCAAAGAACTATATAACTCTGTGAAAGCTCCCCTCATGCTACTGGAACATAGTACAGACAGAAAATTTAATTATAGGACATCTAGAGGCCACTATTTTAGTTATCTTCTCTGTTGCTATGATAAAACACTGACAAAAACCAACTTGGGGAGGAAAGGGTTTACTTGGCTTATACTTCCATAATACTGTCCATCAGTGAAGGAAGTCAGGGCATAAATTTAAAACAGGAACTGGAGGCAAGAGCTGAGGCAGCAGTCTTGGAGGAGTGCTGCTTACTGGCTTGTACTCCATGGCTTACTTACCCTGTTTTTTTATGACACCCAGCACCACCAGCCTATGGGGTGGCACTGCCCACAGTGAGCTGAGTCCTCCCATATTAATCATCAATCAAGAAAATGCCCCACAGACTTGCCTATAGGTCAATCTGATAGAGGCATTTTCTAAATTGAGGTTTCCTCTTGTCTCAAGTGGACAAAAATCTAATTGAGCAGACCTTTTAGTGTCTCATATTATTATCTACCCTTAGAGGAAAGCATCCTGGAAAGGTAAAGTTTGGAAAGTTGGGGACAGAAAGGTCTGAACAAGAGATAGATAGATGAGATGTTAGAGTAAGACCAGATTTTAAAAAAAGGTCTCTGTTTCACATGTCAGCAGCCAAAACAAGAACACCAACAGCCAAAGAGATACTGTCAACTAAATACGATGACTTCACAAGGTGACATCACTCAGCCACCTGCCAACCCAGTTCTTGCACAGTAGAACCCTAAATGGAGTCGCTATGGTGACTTAGATAGAGATTAAACATGAGCCAAATAACAAAAACAGCTACACTGTAAGGCTACCACTAATTCAAAGGCACAGTCACTCAGCAAAAGACCACACTCAACTTCCTTTTGAACTATCATTGAAGAGATGAGCCATTCCTCAGTAGAAAGGTGACTGTGTAGAATACAGGATTCCAGGCAGGAATCCATCTTGAGATGAACTGAGTCTTCTGGTGTAGACTTGTTTTTCCTTTCCACAGGGCCTCAACTCATAGAGCTAAAGAAAGACTAATAGAACATTTGGCCCACCAACAGCAGACTCATCGTAACTGCCTTAGACCATAGGAGAGAAGCAGCAGGCACACAATCATGTTCTTGTCACATCAATATTTTTTGAAGTTAATGGCCTGCTAGAGTGGCACACTGGCTCTCAGAAGGCACGCCTGAGGGAGCATTGTGGAGATGACATGCTGAAGATGGAAAATACATCTTGTCTCAGTCTGTTTGTGCAGCTGTGAGAAAATATCTGAGACTGGGTAATTTATAAGAAGCACAAATTGTCTTATAGCTCTGGAGGTTGAAAGCATCAGGACTGGTGTCTAGTGAGGACTGTCACTTGCTTCCCTGGCAGTACCTCATTCAATGTCCTTACAGAAATGATATTCCTTTCAAACTTGAACCCTTTTATGAGTGCTAAACCCATTTCAAATTAGCCTAGCAGCCTTCCACAAGTCTGGGCTCCCAGTCTATGAGTGGCACGGCCCACATTCAGGGACAATATACCCCCCTTACTTAATCCTCTCTGGAGATTCTCAGCAGACACACCCACAGGTGTGCGTTATCAGTCAGCTCTCAAGACGCTTCTCAAGCTGAACCAGTTGGCAATCAAGCTTAACCAATCAAACTAAGGTACATGACTTCCTTGAGGACATTGCTCTAGAAGCCAGATGATGGGATCAAGTACCCTTTCCCCAGTTTAGAACATTCTAAAGGTTCATCCCAGCTGTAAAATCATGCTTCTTGGAATGTGAATTACACTTAATAATTAAAAACATTTAAGTATAAAAAGTACAAGAATGAGAAATATATTTAGGAAATAAATAAATAGAGGTACATTAATAGTAAATTAAATTTTGCCCAAAAGTGTAAACACTGATAAAATCACTATTAACCTAAAAGAAGAGTTTTTAAAGTTTTCATAATAAAGCAGTAATAAATTCATGAGGAGTAGATATGTATACCTTGATCTGAATGGTACATAGTGTATATGTATATGTCAAATATAATGATTCACGTATATATAGAATCAGTTAAAAACAAAAATGAAATAAGAAACACTATTGATAAAAGATGCTCAGCTCATTAAATAGACAAAATTATCAATTACTATGAATGTAATTAATTGCTTGAAACATGTATTAAGCTAAAGGGGTCAGAATTATGAAAGAAGTTGTCAAACCTCCTATAATAAGAGATTTTCTCTTCAGTTGGATGATTAAGCATACAAAAACGAGATAGAAGATTTAAACAACATAATTAAAAAGCAAGCCTCAACAAGCCTCCGAGAGATTATCTTGCCACTGAAAATTCTTTGACTCTAATTCAAGTAAGTTATAATTCCAAATACTCTAAGAAATAGAAATTAAAAACAATACACATTTGAAACATTAAAAGCACTTTAGAAAAATTGAGAGCACATAATAAATCAAAATGGAAACTATTAATATTAAATAGAAAATATCAAAAACTGAATGATACACCAAATAGGATGAGGTTCAGTAAGAAGAATATTTATAGAAATATATGTAACCAGCCTCAAATAGCTATTTTAGAAATAAAGCCTGATTGTAAATGAACTAGGCAGCCAGTTTAATTAAAAAGCCAGGAATTCAAAATTAACCTAACATTAGAACTTTGATTAATTTAGTCAATTATATTAAACAATTAAAAGATAAGAATCATGTGACTCATCCTAATAGATGCAGGAGAAGTAAAGTTTGACTAAAATTTAATATCTACCTATATTAAACACTAAAAATATTTTAATGAAGATATTAAAAAGTTTACAATAAAGATTTTAGATGATGATAAAATGTAAAGATGTTCTATTTCTCAATGCAGTATTAGGGTATACCTTGTCTATTTGGGGGCTAGTCTTAGTCCATTCTTGTGGCTATAATAAAATGCATGAGACTGTATAATTTATTAAAACCAACCTTATTTCTCATAGTTCTGGAAATTATAATGTCTAATACCACAGCGCCAGTAGGTTTAATATCTCTGTTTTCTAGATGTCTTGAACACTGCATCCTTCAGAGGGAAGGTGGCTGTGCTCTCACATGACTGAATGTCAGAAGGTCTGAACACCATCACAAGAGTGTAGCTCCTCTGTATTGCTCATTTGCCACAAGTTCTACCTCCAATATACTGCCACAAAGAGTCTAATCTGTGACAGGAAAACTGGAGGAGAAACAGCCATGGATAACTGTTTAAATAACCTTTAAAATAACGGTTGGACTGCCATGAATGTACTCAGGGGGCTGACGCTAGAGGATTTTGACTTCAAGGCATACATAGTACATTCAAGGCCAGCCTGGGCTATATAGCAAGAGTCTATCTCAAAAAATTATTGTAGAAGGTAGACAAAAGTACTAAGATGAGAAATGAAAAAACAAAACAATACTGTCCACTTCCTCCATCAAAAAAGAATAACACTCAGAGAATGTGAAGATTATTTTAACTAGGAAGTAATGGGTTTTCTCCCAACCCTGGAATTAAAGAACAATTACTTAAAATTCAAAAACCCTATATATTAATAATTTCATCTTGTTAACCTATCCAAAGGTGGTCATGCAATATTTATGACCTCAAAAAGTCCATAGCTGCATTCATCCTAAAGGCAAGTCATTGAAGGATGGAAAGTATATTTTCAAGGCCTGAAAACAATGTTTATTCTAAGAAACATTCCATTTCTATTGTCTTCCTATCTGTTTTCTGGGCACAGAGCTATGAATGGGGCCAAAGGCACTCCGGTTTTTGTAGTGGGGATAGAGCCTGGTACACAGGGTCTCAGGTGCCCATTCTTTCCCTCTCTGTGCCTATGGAGCTCTTTGTTGTACAGACTCTGGGAAGCAGGATCTGGGAAGAAATGCTAGGATAGGTGTGATTCTAGGATTACACAGGAGCCAGAGAGGTCACAGAAAAAGAAAACTTTTTAAATGATGTCGAGGTTCTGATTTAACCCCCAGTAACCCCAGAGATTTCAGAGTGCTTAAACAGACTCATGGGTAAAGAAGTACCCATTCTGTGTGGTATAAACTCTCATGCAGAGGGCCACTATATTTTTTTGCAGACATTTGTGATTTATTATTAGTTTTCTCCCGGGAGGTAAAAATTGACTATGAGTAGCATTAAGAACACAAGCTGAAAGAAAAATATGTATATTTTTTTTATGTTGTTGTCTTCGTGTCTTTTAGTCAATTCTAAATCATACTGTAGTCTGTATTGCTATAGAAGCCTAGATCTGGGGGTAGGGGAATGTAGTGGACACTTAGGAAATCTCAATTGCAACATTCATCCCAAAGTCTTTGCTTTATAGGCAAGAAAACCAATCACAAACCAGACAAGCTAAATAAACAGAAATCTCTGTAGCAAGCTGCAGAAAATGTTCAATATGTCTTTCTCCAGCTGCCAACATCTGGCGAGCCTTGATGTTAGGAACTGTGGACCTACTGAGGTACACTTTCTTTTCTTAGGAGCTAGAAGTCTCAATATTTCTGTTAAATCCATTGATCTTTTAAGCACTAGCTCATTTTTTAACAAAACAAATGCTACACAAGTTATACTGAAGATGTCTGTCGTCCATTTGTCAGAGATTGTGTCTATGCTGCCATTTCACAGCTTTAGGATAAAATAGGTACAGGACCAGGACAAGGGTCTAGCCTCCTAGGGGCTCTGGTCACATAACCTGATAATTCTGATAACCTTCCTGAAATGTGTCAAGTTTGAAAGTCATTATATTCCCTTTCTTGTAGTTTCTAAGTGAGATATGCCTCCCTTAACCATGTATGCTAGGAAGGAAAAATCTACAACTGAGACAGGAAGGGAAATGTTGATAAAAAAAAAAAGAAAGGGTGTAATGCTGCACTGAATTACAATTACCTAAGAAGTGTCTGACTTAATTTTCCATGTATTTAGAAATACAGAGCATATATTTCCAGAGAATGTTTTGTATTTACAGCATGTCTGTCTAGTTATACGGCTGCAATATAATTGTTTTCCTGCTGAGAATTATGGCCGTGAAGTTACTCTGGGTCCTATTACAGCTAATTATACTCTTGTTCTGGAATTTAAGAGCTCCCCTGTAAAGCTCCCCCCTTTCCAGCAATACACAACAGACACAGAGATCAAGCTTATTCTACACGTGACTCTAGCTCTCAGGTGCCTGATAGAAAATATGGCATTTGGATACATACAGGTATGAATTACCAGAAATGAGCCAGGATTGAATGAAATAATTCCAACTTCCAATTCTGTGAAAAATGGAACACCATTCAACAGAAATAATATATATGCCTATATTTATATACATATGTAAGCTTTTTTCTTAACTATATCAAGAGAAGTTAAGTAGACGTGGATCCTCTAAAAAGAACAGAAGCCTGCGGATAGTCTTCCTGTCTTCTTGAGCCCTCACATGGCCTGAGTAAAGAGTAGATGTACACAAGTACAAAACCATCTCTCTTTAACTGATATATTTCCCTTGGGCTCAGAGTTGAAAGATTTGGGCTCCTTCTGGCAGTGTCACTTTCTCACCTCTGGGATGTCAGCAAATCATTCCACTCAGTTAAACTTTATTTTTCTCATCTATACAATGGAGAAATGGATGCCTGCCCTATGTTCATTCTCATTGCTGTGAGGGTCAAATTGGCTCATGAGATGGAATTGGATTAAGGGAGATGGCCTCTTTTAGTTCCTACTCCAAGGGGAGCTGAGAGGCTCTACAGCACTTTTGAGGGTGAGGGATGAGGAATGAGACATCTAGCAGCCTTGGGCAACTCTCATTTATGCAAAGTACTGTGGACAGGCTCTAAGGGTTAACTGAGATGACCAACACAAAATGCTTAGCTAAATGTCTGCCTGACAGAGGGACTTATATCCCATATTGTATTGAATTATTGATTCAGCTTTTATTATCAGAGGGTTACCATATACGTATGTGTATGAACATATATGTGTGTGTGTGTATACAGTATTGAATACATATATACATATACAGCACTGAATAAGATCAGCACTTCTATTTTTATGGTAGTGATATTGATTTTTTTTAGCCATAACTGAAAGATTTTGTTGAAAAAAATCAAACAGTGAATAAAAAGTTTCCTAAGTTCTAGAAACAAAAGAAAGAAGCTAAATTCAGAACTTCTGATCTTGAAAGTGTCTTTTTCGCCATCTTCCCCGGGGTGCATCAGAAGACAAATGAAGGGGATAAGGATGCTGGGAAGTTCTGCCTGGAAAAATCCTAAGTGATGACAAAGACAGTTCTCTCTCCACGTTTCTAACCTACACTTGGTGTAAAAATACTTTTTCGTTTTTATCAATGTCAGTTTATATGTATGTGTTTTAAGTAAACTAACTACAAAACTTATGCATGGAAAAAAAGCTGTCCCTTGAATAGATCTCCCACTCCCCCAATTCCACAACCCCAGCTGTCATCAGGTAGTCACTTTTCAATCTCTCTCTTTTTTTATGTGAGTTTTCTCTTATTTACCTTCCACGTTTTTAGAAGACATGTTCACCCTATTGTTTCTTGGAGAATTTCCCATTATAACTGCTAGTTACTGATTGATTTTCTAGTAGGAAATGGAATGATAAGCCATCCATTCCCTTCTTCTCACACCAATTGCTCCTGTCCCCATCCTTCCAAAAGGCCAGTCAGTGGCAGTGTTCTTGTGCCATGACCATGGTCCTCTCTCCCTTTAAAAAGTATGTACCACTCAACATTGGATAATAACATTTTGGCTTCATTACCAAAATTATCGTGTCAATATTAATCAACTTATACAGAATACACTATCTCTACTTTTCACTGTAGTAATATTATATTACTGTAGTAATAATATAACATCAAATCTACCATCAGCATTTTAAGAATGTAATATATTATTGGTGACTATAGATTTGGTGTTTAGAGCAGATCTTAAGGGCTTATTCATATTTCTGGCTTATAACACTATGCTTATTGTTAAGTAACTTCCTAGTCTGTCATCTCTGCTGCCACTAGCAATCATCATGCTACTCTTTGTGTCTATGATTTTTTTTCATGTCTGAAAAATTTGTCTTCCTGTTACTGGCTGATGTCACTCAACATAATGTCATCAAGGTTCATCCATACTATTTCATATTGGAAATTTTTATAATTTATTAAAAGGAGCTGAAATCCATCTGATGGAATGTATATATTACTTTTTAAGAACCCATTCATTTTTTAACATAAATTTAGTATGTTTGTACACCCTGACTATTATGAATAATACCACAATAGACATTGGTGTGCTAACATCTTTGAAAGGATGATAATGATAGAGAGAGAGAGACACACACACACAGAGAGAAAGAGAGAGAGAGAGAGAGAGAGAGAGAAGCTACATTCACAGATATAAGAGGGCATTTCCTTATTTGCATTCCCTTAACTCTTGTGACACTTAACATTTTCATACAACTTTTATATATTTCTTTTGGTGATCTTTTATGTATCTATTGATATCCTTAGTCCATCTTCAAATTAAGCAGTTGTACTTTAATATTGAGTTATAGGCATGTTCTACATTTTAGAAAGAAATGAATTACTAGATACACAATTTATAAATAGAAGTATTTTCACTCATTCCATAGGCATTGACATTCCTTGTTGCCTGTAGCTCCATACCTATGAATCCAAGGAAGCCCCACTCGCCCATTGTTCTGAGGACTCATGCCCCTCATGTCACTAAGTATCATAACTGTCCTTGCTTAACACAGCACCTCTAAAAACAAACCCCTCCAGAGGCCATATGGAGACCAGTGAGTGAGTGAGTGAGTGAGTGAGTGAGTGAGTGAGTGGCTCTGCACATCCCACACTTCACATCCCAGGTCTTCTGCAATGACCAAGAGTCACATGTAGTTAAACAGAGGCAGTATGTAATGCCAGGAACTGGATTGTGCTTTCACCTCATAGGTTGCCTTTCTACATAGCTGTCTCCTTGGGTAAACAGATTTTTTTTTTTTTAGTTTTGTTTGGCCTCATCGTGTTATTGTTATCTATGTCTTTGATGACATATTCAAGAAGTCATTGCCAAGAGCAAAGTCATAAAGATTTCATCCCACAGTTTCTTCTAGGAATTGCACAGTTTTTGATCTCACATTTAAGCCTTCATACATTCTGAGTTGACTTTTGTGTGGTATAAAATTAGAGCCCAATTTCATTGTTTTGCATATACACACCCAGTTTCATCAACATTTTTTTTTAAGGAGACCATCCTCTCAGTGTGGGGTATTCTGGACTTCCTTGTTCATTGACTCTCTTGATGTAGACTTGTTTCTGGGCTTCCTGTTCTAGTCCATTCTTTTATGTACCTGGCTATATGCCAGACTATTTTGGTTAGTGTAGCTTTATAAAGCCATGTTTAACCATCATTATCAAATGTTAGTTGTGAACACTAGTGGAGTACAAATCAGCAGATGGATAAAATGAATAAATAGAAAGAATGTGATATGTGATTCTGGAAAGATAAGATCTGCATTCTTTTTGGCTGCTTGCTGATAATACCACTAGATTAATAGATCCAAATCTTTTGCCTTTATTCTCTGTCAATGAATTAGAAAAGTCATAACTATATGAGAGAAATCTGAAAGTACAATACAAGATACAAGGGAAAATGTGTAGTCAGAGAATAAAAATTCAAATATCTGATCTTCTAGGCTCACTACAAATTTTTCTGATACAACAATTTGTACATCCATAATGGTGATAATGACCTCCAAGAACCAGTATAAAACATGATCCAAATATTCATTTTTATTTCCCATCATGGTTCCATATTTATAAATCATAACTTACAAAAGCTGAGTTCTGAAACATTTTGCTCAGTTGGGCCAGAGTTGCATGAATTCTGTCCTTGATCCCTGATGTGCTTTGCCCCATGCCTCCATCCTGATAAACCGTAGAAACTAAGTGGCCATGTCACAGAACAGTGGCATACACATTTCCAACATGAAATGTCAATGAGTCTCGAAGATTGAAGCATTAAAAATGTATACAGAACTACTGTCATGCAAAGACGGTAATAATATCCCATTCTTTTAAAAATAATTGCCACTGTTCACTCCAATAGAAACATGTATTACTACAATCTGTGAAAACGATTCTAACTTCTCCCATTGGTACACAATGGGAAACAAACATCTTAATATCGATCTCAATTTTTATGTGCAAAAGTAAAGCTGTGTTTATTCTGCCAACATATTGCTTTAGCTTTTTTTCAAAAGATATGAAACATACAGTACCAATCTGCAATCCAATTTATTATATGGAAGTTGCACAATTATGTACATTTTTTAAAATGCCAGTTAACGTTCAGGAGAAAAGGAAGGCATTTGCTCTATGAAATCTCCAGATGATTTAACCTTCACTGTTTTTTTCTTAAATCCTTTTTCCTCTGCTTGGTCTCTGCCCACCCTGCCAGCTTGAGAGTAATATTCTATCATCTTGTCAACCCCCCGCTAGGTGAAGCACATCTGTTACAAGATGCTAACTTCAACCAAGGGCTGGGCTACAGACAGGGCTTCTTTTGGATATAGATTTAAGCCCCAAGAAGCAATCACCAATTCCACATTATACAGCACTTTATAGCAATGATAATCACTGGCATTTTTTGTGGTGCTTTACAGACACATTCATAGTGTTTAGCAGCTCAGGTTTGGGAATTACTCTGCATGGGCTTGAAATATGACCCTTCTTGGACAAGATACCCAACTTGCCTGTGCCTATTTTCTCACCTGCAGAAGTGGGATGATGACTTTATCTAGCACACAGAGCTTCAAGGACTGCTAAGCAAAATGGCCTAGCATAGTGCCTGGCACACATGTGATATCAATTTATATCTACTAAATATGGTACCATCACCATTCTTGCTAGTTTACCAGTCCTGCCAAAAGCATATGACTTGCCCCATTTTTTTTTTGAAGAAGAAAAAAAACAGAATCTGAATGTCTAAATGGCCTGCCTATGGTCTCATCCCCAATAGATGTTAGTAGAGCCTAACAAGACTAAAAGCTAGATCTAATTTTTGATAGAAAATTGAACTCTTCCCTATTCAGATGTATGTGCTCTTCTTTTAAAAAGAACGAAAGTGACAAATGATGAAGAGAAACAGGAAATAAGCTAAGGATCAGACTCAACTAGGAGAGTTTGCTGTGACCAGTACTTTCACTCAGAAGTGCCGCTGAATTTGGTAAGTCTCTGTGTACTCAGCAAATGCATTAAAAGTGTAGTTGTGAAAGAACCCACTCACGTCCCTGTACTTGACGAGCATGCAGCCTAGGGAAGAGGCAATAGACAATGATCAGAGCAAAGATGTAAATATGGTGACTTCATATAGTCAAATACCTGTGTCCAATAGGAAACAGTGGCATGAAGGAAAAACAGCATAGTCTCTAAGAGTACAGGGTCTGGATCCATTATCTGTGATCTGGGGCTTAATTGTGGCCTTTCCCCCATGTGCTTCAATTTTCTCATAGAATTGTTTGAGGATTCAATGTGTATACAGAGCTTAGAGTAGCACAGCATACAGTAAGTGCTCTACAAGGGAATTTCAAGGTCATGAATATGAGTGTCATGGGACCCAAAGGACGAGTACTTTTCTAGGTACAGAACAGCAGGTGCAAATGCTATGGCAAACGCTGAGCTTGAGTCATGGAAGAAAAGAAAAGAGACCGTGGGGTTGAAGCCTAGTAAGCAAAGGAGGGTGGCAGCTTATATGGTTTATTGTTTCTATTAGAGAATTGATAGTAGCTCATTTATCTGAATTAAGGGGCTGAGCTAATAATATCTGAATGTTCCTTTAGCTCCAAGACCACTTGACAATAATGTAACTTACCTGCTAAGAGTAAATAGATTCATTTGTCCACAGTGAGCAAGGTCCAGGAAGCACCAGCCACCTCCTCATGTTTCCTAAAACCTACAGCTACTGGAGATGGTAAGCAGAGTCCCTTACCCTTCAGTAATGCTTTTCTTCAGAGTAGGAACAGTTTGGCTGCAGGAGAAGCAAGTGACTGTCCTAGGCATCATTAGCATCAGTCTTTCCAGATTTTGTGCAAGTCAGTCCCTTTGATAATAAGATAGCTTAGACACATCGAGTTCTAGCACAAGTGATGATGTAAGAGATCCTGGATACCCCTATCCCAAGAATATCCCAGAACAAGACCCTAGTGTCTACACTGAGCAGGGTAATGAGCCATCTAGGTGATCTGGAGCCTGATCTAGAAAATGAAGACAGATGAGAGAATCTCCCTCATAAGTCAAGGGGGAAGATACAGTGAGACAAAGCACAGAGGTTGGCACCAAGAATTGTTCAATCAGTGAGCACATCTTGAAGATCCGAGAGATAATACTTCTTTGTGAACATCGGAGGAAAATACATCCACCTGGGTTGGCTTACGAATGGAATATGGACAGTGCTTAGAACAAAAAAAAACCCAAAACATTGAAAAGAATAGTTCCTGTTCCAGGCTTTCTGGAAAGATGGGCAGCTGAGGTGTCGTTGCCATAGAAACCCCTTTGCTTGAGCTCCAGCGTCATAAAGACATGGGTTTGAGTCCAAGCTCTGTCTGTCTTATTTGTTCCATCAAGGAATTAAATTCCTCATGTACAAATTCAAAGTAAGTGTATTCAATTTCCAAGCAAAATATAAACAAGGGATTCAGTGGATGAGATGTAAATGGAAAAACTGTTAGTTCATGTGTAACTGCCCATATCGTATAGTTTTGTGAATAAGAGATTCAAACAAGACTTTGCTGGGTGGCTCTCAAACTCTCCATGCCAACAATGTTATCATTCTATGGTTTGAAGAGCCAAGAGGACTTCATTCATATACCTGGCCCCACTTTCCCCCTCTAAAAAATACATTCACTTGGACACTGTAGCAAGGCATCTGGATGTTTTACATGGTGTTCCAGGGTTCCCAGAGACCAAGAAAAGCTGCAAGTTGTCTTCAAGGCTATGCTTGCCTTATGCCATTTTCATTTAAGGCCCATGTTCAAAGTAATAGGAACAGATTTTACCTTTTGATGGAAAAAAAAAGAGTCAAAGAATTTGGGACCAACTTTAGTTGTCCATAGTACCTAATGCTAAGAATATTAGGAGTTTTGGAGTGTGGCCATTTAAATGGAGAAGCTATTATTGCTTTGGAATGGGCTTCTTCCAGTCTCCTCCTCTGCATTATATTTACAGCTCTGCCTTGATTAAGACCTACTCCCTAGTCAATGACAGGTGTAAGCCATCTCGCTAACTGACATGCAAAATGATAATATTTTGCACAGCACCTTGATTGCATCATTCATCCAAGAATATTCAAGTCCTCTGCAAACAATAATTAAGCCTCGGGGGCCCCCAAGTTGCTCCATTATCATGTCTTTATAGACAGGGATGTTGTGAGCCCAGGAGAGTAAGCTTGCCAAAGTCACAGGACTGAGTGGCAGAGCTGAGAAGGAATCCATTCATAGCATCAGCCACCGAGGCTAGCTGTTCACATTCCTTACTGCCTCTAGAGCTGCACCTAGAAATACAAAGAAGCCCCACTTTGTCCATCACCTTGGGGACTCATGCTCATTGTGCCTCTCAATATCATGACTGCCCTTGCTTACAACCGCACCTCTTGAAAAGAAACCCCTCCAGAGCCAGATGGAGTCCATCAAGAGACCAAAAAGATATGCACATCTCTCCCTTCACTCTCAATGTCTTCTTTGATGACTCAGGGAGTCACGCGCAATTAAACAGAGGCAGTGAGCAATGCAAGGCTCTGGGTTGTGCTTTCATTCTTCACTGGACATAGCTCATTTGCTTTGCTGTCAAACAGCAAGAGAACCTAGGGAAGAGAAAGGGAAGAAATTATGCTTTGGGGGTAGGGGAGTGAGAGAGACTAAATGATATGCCACTTTCAGAATGTATCATTAGCTTTTGGCAAACTATTGACTCTCGCCTGGTCTTTGTCAAATCTTGTAAAGGCAGTGCTATGGCAGCTGTTAACCCTGGCTAGAGTCATTTAACTTGTTAGATAAATTGGAATGGGATCAGATGCACCACCTTGTCAGCAGGACTTCTCCTCTCTGCCAGCCTCCTTCCCACTTCTCCTGTGTCCACACCTACCTTATTAGTAGTCACTTTTTAACTGTTTCTAATACCTACCTCCAGCCATGCCATCTCACTGACTCTAATTTAACTTTTTTTTTTTTTTTTGTTTTTTTTTGTTTTGTTTTGTTTTTCGGTTTTTCGAGACAAGGTTTCTCTGTGTAGCTTTGCGCCTTTCCTGGAACTCGCTTTGGAGACCAGGTTGGCCTCGAACTCACAGAGATCCACCTGCCTCTGCCTCCCGAGTGCTGGGATTAAAGGCGTGCGCCACCACCGCCCGGCTAATTTAACTTTTTGAATTGCTCTTTTAAAATATGAGTTAAATAGATGTCGGCAATCATTTAGCTTAACACCTTTGAGTTATAAGTAAAGACACATACATCAAGATGGCATGGTGATTTGGATCCCAATTTGGGATTCAAATTGGACCCAACATTTAGCCTCTCTCAACTTTAATTTTCCTACCTATAAAAAGTGGTTAATAAGTAGTCCCTACTTCTACATCTTGTTGTTGAAAGAGCCAAACAGAGTCAGATACAAAAAATAATGGTAGTTATGAACGATATCTCTGAAGAAAACAGTTACTTGACATCATGGCAAATGAATGACAAAAAGAGAGAGAACGAGTGCTTGTTTTGGTCCCTCAACTTTAAAATATATATAATATACAAATATATCTTATATTTATATATAATAATGTATAAAATTTATTTATTTACTTATTTATTTTAGGTGATGAGTATTTTGCTTGCATGGATGAGTACCACATGTCTGCAGTGCCTGTAGTGGCCAGAAGAGGGAGTCACAACCCCTGGAACTGTAGTTATCGATGGTTGTGAACCACCATGTGGGTGCTCAGAACCAAACCTGAGTCCTCTGAAAGAGCAGAAAGTACTCTTAATGGCTGAGCCATCTCTCCAGCCCCTTGACTTTTAATAGCTGCTTTATCAATTCCTTCCATAAATATTTATTGTGGAACATATACTATGCCCCAAGTATTGTAATGTGCACAAGCATCAACTAATGAATAAGACCACCTTGCTACTGCTCCACCTGGAGCATATAGTCTGGGGAATAGAACAGAATTTTCACTTATTGCAGATGTGTTAGGGAGAAGAGTGGAGGGTGTCGATAGAAAATTGTCAGGGAAAATGATTTCCCTGAGTCAGGGAAGTGAGATAAGAAGCCTGTGGGGAAAAGACATTTAAGTGAAGATGTTAAGACCAGAGTGTTTGTAAGCTTCATCAAGGAGAAGGGGGGTGGGAAGGCATGTGGGATAGTAAATGTGAATACGTCAAAATGAGAAGCAGTGTGATAGGTTCTCATAACTGAAAAGAAGTGACTGCCAATACAGTGTATTCATTCTCCCTACTCAGCCCTTCCCATGTCACTAGCACCCCACTGGACCCTGTTTCTGCCCAGAAGAAAGAATGTCCTTTCTTCCTAGGATTCTTGGAAGCCCTATGTTAGAAATAGCAAAGAAACATCCTTAGTAGCTCTCTAAATATAATTGTATTTGAGCAAATTCCGTGCATAAAAATACTGACTTTCTTTAAGTGAGAAGTTATTTGAGAGTGATGTGACCTGTGATGGCTTGCTGAAACATGACGGGTTTATCTGTCTTGTTGCACTGCTCTTATCTCTAGAATACAAGTTGGGAACTTAGCAAGTTACCCATGAGAGTGAAGACACTCATATTCAAACATACAGGACAGATGGCTGGCCATAATCAGCCCTTATTCTGGTCTTCAGACTGTGTATCAGCTCCGTTTCCTCAAGCTGCACCCTGCATCTCCCATCTCTGAGCAGCACTGGCCTCAGCTTTGCCTTCTATTCTTAGCATTTCTCCATCAACCATCCTCACCTGAACACAGGAGTGCAGGTAGCACATGGGATCCAGTCTGAGATGGATCTCTCTTAGATCAAGAATCAGTTGAGCCTCATTGATCTTAGACAAGCAGCTTACTACCTCAAATGAAATGTCCTAGCACTGCATTCCCACACTTTTGGACCCCATTGTTTGAATATATATATAGAAGATTTACTAATGTTCTACCATTACTAAAAAAAAAGCCCCAGGAAACAGCTCTGGTTTATATGGCTTTGAAGATAGAAGATATAAGAAACATGACTCTATAATAAACATGAGATATGACCATTGCTTTCAAGGATCATACAAACCTGTAAAGGAAATCAATCAACTGATATAATAATATTTATTAAGTTCTGCATCAGGCATAGTGGTAAGAAGTCTACATACAATAGTCAATTTAATTCTCCCAATAGGTATGAGTTGCTCTTTGTCCTGTTTTTTAGACGATGAAAGGGTGCCTATAAAGCTGGGAATGAAGTTTATGCTGTATTATTCTGAAACATGCACAGAGTCAGATTAGAATACATAAAATGACACTTTGTACCCATAAGCACATAAGAAACAGGAAAAAAAAAAAACAAGCAAAAGTAACCAAATAAAAGAAGTCCGAGACTTTGAAGACTTGGAAATGTTAGAGTAGTATTTCTCAGCCTTAGTGTTACTGACATGTTGGATTAAGTGGTTTATTGTGTTGGATGTGCATGCACTCCTGGCCTCTGTCTACTGAATACTGGCAGAAACCCCAGATCATAACAATAGCAACATCAAAAGAAAATCTAGAAGTTATCAAATGGGCTTTGGGGAGAAAAATCCCATCTCATTGACAACTCTTCAGTAGAGGCAGTCAGAGAACCTTCAGGGCAGCAAAGCCCAAGGGAAGACACATCATGTAAGATCAGGAGGCCAGATCATACTGTAAAAGCCAATAGTTGAGAAAAGGCTGGAGTGGAGTTGGAACCAGACTCTGGAAGGTTTAGAATGCCAGGTTCTGATAGTAGAAGCTAAGAGCTAGCACATAATTTAGAGACTAAGGGTGACATCTGTTCTTTTTTTTTTTTTCCTTTCTGGCCTCTGTGCGCCTCCCTGAATATTTCGGGCACACTCTAGTCTCAGAATATTTGAATCTTCTCTCCTTTGTCTTGAAAGCAGCAGTTCTCAATCTATGGGTTGTGACCCCTTTGGGTCATTTTGTAACAATGAGAATATGTCCTGTATATCAGATATTTACATTACTATTCACCACAGTAGTAAAATTACAGTTATGAAGTAGCAATCAAAATAATTTTATGGTTGGGGATCACCACAACATGAGGAACTATATTAATGAAAGCATTAAGAAGGTTGAGAACTTCATAAAAGTTTCCCAAAGGACACTTATCCTCCTCTGTTCCCCCTCCCGAGTCTGAGCTGGCCTCCAACTCACAACCTTCTGCCTCAACCTCGTGGGTGCAGGGATTGCAGATGTACACCACCACAGCTGGCTCCTTCATGTTTCTGTCCAGATTCTATGAATGAGGCCAGCCATATCTCTAAATTTCTGTCCCCCTATCCTATTTAGCTTACTTTCATATATCTGCTTTTCCTTCATATCATTCCCACAGCATCACAAAACTATATATGTATGTCACTTTATTGTCTATCTGCTACAGGTAGAGTGTGAGCGGAATGAGGTCAGACACCATTCCCGAGCCCGTGTTACTGCGAACTTGATACCAGAGACACTTCCTAGTATTCAGTAAATATTAAATTAGCAATTATTTTTTCAAAAAGAATGTTCCTCTAAACCCAGGTGCTATCATATCCAGTCTATAAGCAGAAAGAAGGTCTTTATATAATTCAATTGTCATAAAAATAGTCTGATACTTGAAAAATAGTCTAATACTGATTGAATGAGAACTAAGACAGTTATGGGTTTAGGAGTAGAGACTCCTGTGACTCAACTAGTTTAAAGGCAGCAAATTGGAGAATCTGTATACTAGGATGCCAAAAGTGCATTTAATGCACCACAGAGTTTATAAGTCACCTGATAGCTGTTACATTTGCCACTTGGCTCTGTTCTTGCTCTTTCTTCATAGCTTCACTTCTCAGGAAGACAAGATCAAACTTCTCAGGCATGAGTAAGCATGGGGTTGCAGGGCAGAATGTTCTGAGATGCCGTAATATGCCAATTGAGACATAAATGTCACAGTGTATTGACACGGATTGTGAATGCTCAAAGGCTTCTTCAATGTGCAATAGGGTAGACAAAATTTCTACCTCTTTGTCCCGCAAACCAGGTAATAGAATTTTAAAGATATACACAGGGCCAACATACAGGCTTGTTCTGTGATTTCTACTGCTCTGTTCAATGAATTTTATCAATGCCTTATATTTTCCTAATTCCTTTAATAAAATCTTATGACACGCATTAGAATAGATGATAATATTTATGTATTTAGATCACCAAAATCAAGCGCCAACATGTAGCAGCACAGTTAATTCTAAGGCTCTGGAGTAAATGCCCCATTTCTCCCAAACTCTCCATGATTTTTAAATAAATGAGCTAGCTTACAGGAGTCTCAACTTACCAATCTGTGAAATGAGTACCACAAACAACTATTTGGTGAGTGTTTTGGTGTTTTGTGGATTCCATTTCATTATCTCTGCAATTACATATGGTTGGCCACCAGCTCAAAAAATTCAGCTCTTACCACTAGGAATCAATGAACACCAGAGGAATGTCTTGTAATCCAGATTCTTAACCCAGTGCATGGTATAGTAGGAATCCAACATCTATTCACTCTATCAAATAAAGTTATCAATGGTAGGGATAAAGATGACATTCTCGCCGGGCGGTGGTGGCACACGCCTTTAATTCCAGCACTCAGGAGGCAGAGCCAAGCGGATCTCTGTGAGTTCAAGGCCAGCCTGGGCTACCAAGTGAGTTCCAGGAAAAGGCGCAAAGCTACACAGAGAAACCCTGTCTCGAAAAACCAAAAAAAAAAAAAAAAAAATGACATTCTCGTGCTAAAATCGCAAAAGGGATGAATGGAGGTGGTCAAAGTAACCATGCCATTGACAGACAGATAGTGTAGTATGAATTGCTAAATGGTCTTATTAATAAAAAAAAATCCAGAGCCAGATATTGGGGTGAAAGCTGAAAGATCAGAGAAACAGAACAAGCCAGCTACAAGTTCTTACCTCTACAAAATCCTCAGTCTCAAGAGAGTGAGTTCTTGTTTCTTCACGCCTTATATACCTTTCTCTCCCCAGTCATCACTTCTTGGGATTAAAGGTGTGTATGCTTCCCAGTACTGGGATTAAAGGTGTGTGCCATCACTGCCTCGCTCTGTTTCCAATGTGGCCTTGAACTCACAGAGATCCAGGCAGATCTCTGCCTCCTGAATGGTAGGATTAAAGGTCTGTGCAACCACTGCCTGATCTTTATGTCTAATCTAGTGGCTCGCTCTGTCCTCTCATCCTCATGCAAGTTTATTGGGGTATACAATAATCACCACGAGATAGATAACAGGAAACCCAAGTTCCTGTCTTCCTGCCAGTTCTATGCCCCTAATTGAACACTGATTCAGCAGTCATTGCAAGTGAACAGGAATGGAAGACAATTTATGTTACTCATGTGAGCCTTGCCTGGGAACAGTCTGTATAGGTAAAAGTGAAATTGTAAACAGTTGGCTCTGAAAAAAAAATACACTGGACCTCATCAGCCAGTTCAGGTTCTGTCCTTGTCATCCCATCTCTCTCTTTGCTGCCATTTTGCCAGAAGCCATGCACGTATTTGTGTTCTCCTGACACAATCTGACGCCAGTCTGATGATGCCCTGCCCCATATAAAGATGCATGTCTCTAGAGTAGGAGAGGATTTGGCTGGTGAACATCTTAGCATGTTCTGTTCAAAGAACCAAAGTAAAGGGGTTATGCCATTGTGATTTTGCTGTCAACCAAGGCTCACACACCCCTCATGCTCTCCTGATCCTTCAGTTACCACCACCACCTCTTCTGTCTCCCTGTCTTCTGATAGACAGCCTACATACTGTACATCTGCTAGAAAAATGAAGCTCACCATCCTCCTCACACTTTGTGTGAAATCACACTGGATAGTATCACACGTCAGTGTTGATTCATTGATACTTCAAGATTCTGTATCTCTGTAGCTATTTTGAGTCACACAGCAAAGATAAGAATATGCCCAGTTCACTTTAAATTTTATTGCCATTATTTGGGAGAGAGTATTTTATCGTTGTTTGTTTGTTCATTGTTTGGGTATTGTCAATATTTATTTGGAAAATAATTTTCAGAACCACAAAAAAAACTTGTTTATGAGCCAGAATCCTGAAATATTTTAAGTCATAAAGACCCTAGAAACAATCTGACTCTGACAGCTGGAAGGACGGCTCAGTGGTAAGGAGCACTTGCTAGTGAACTTGGTAGTGAACTCAAAGGGCTAGAGTTCAATTCCCAACACAGTTCCCAATATCCATGTTACATGGCTCATAAATGACTATAACTCCAGCTCTGGAAGACCTGATGGCTCTCTTCTGGCCTCCTTGGGTGACCACAGTTTTACACACACACACACACACACACACACACACACACACACACACACACACACACACGAGAGGGGAGAGAGAGAGAGAGAGACAGACAGACAGACAGACAGACAGACAGAGAGACAGAGAGACAGAGAGAGACAGAGAGAACATTAGAACACTAAATTGTAGAAACAGGCCAGAGAGAGCTCACACTGGCAGAGCCATGTATGTCTTGTATCTTTGCTTTCTCTGCAGTTAGCTTCATCTCCTAGCCTGCCCATCACAGATGTGTTTCTAAACAATTCCCAGAATGCTCAACAGGAAGTTCTATTTAACACTGTCCTCAAGTGACAAGCAGACAGGGCTATTAGAGTTGATTAGGAGATAGCAGAATGGCTCAGGAATTGACCCTCTGCTGTCTCCTTGAGAGATATTGTAGCAGGTAGCTTGCAGGTGCAGGGGAATTTGCCAGCTGAGAGAGACTGTAGAAGCAGGCCTACAAGGCAGCTGATAAAGATTAGAGGATCCAGACAAAGCTTCCCTATTACCTTAAGGGATCAGACATGCTCAATCAGGGACCCTCCTCTATCAGTTATAGATCTTCAGTGACCCCAGGCACTTACTCATGAAGCTGTCCTGGGCTATTGATGTCAGACTTAAGAAGAAAAGCCCTAGAAGCCACTGTGTGGGCACATGCCTGTAATCCCTGCACTTGTGGGGTAGAAGTAGGAGGAGCAGGAATTCAAAGTCCTTCTGATCTGCATAGTAGGCTGGAGGCCAGTGTGAGATACACAAGACCACATCTCATGTCAAAACAGAACAAAATTAAGACTGAAATTCTGATGTTAGAAAATCATGCTTTTTGTGGCTGTCGGATAGCGTCAGAGGGGTGAGGAAGACTGCACAGGAATACACACACACGCACACACACACACACACACACACACACACACACACACACACACACTAGCGATGGAAAGCCATATTAGCTTTCAGAAACTACCCTCAGACTGTAGCTGTCCAGAAACTTTAAGGAGCCTTTCTCCTAATCTATTTTGCTGATACTTCTTCTGAGGTTAATCAACAAGAGAACAGTAGGTTCTACATGATCCCTAATCAGCTACCTTGGATATCAAAGAACAGCGAGTATCTGTCTGCAGAAGGTTTGGTGAGCCTGGGTTGCAATTTCAGAATAAATACTGCTCCTCAAAATGTCCTGATGTGGCCATTTTAGTGATGAAAATATAAGACTAATTTTGTTCATTGGCATCATTCTCGTTGATAAGACAGAGAAAATAGTTACAGAATAGAAACAGTTGAATTTTAACTGAGCTCTCATGTGCCAGGCACCATTTTGTGAGCCTTTGGGGTGCTAGCTCTCTTCAGTTCTATCATCACATGACAAGTAGTTGTCTGGACATTACAGTTGGAGAGTTGATGTTAAGAGTTAGGTCTGGAGCTGAAGAGATGGCTCAGTAGATAGAGTACTTGCCATGTAAGCATGACTATCTGAGTTTGAATACTCAGAACCCATGTAAATCCAGTGCAGTAGCACACTTCTGTAACAGCAGTGCTTCTATGGGAGATGGGAAGCCAAGAGAAGAGGATCTACAGAAGCCAACTGTCAGTTAGCCTGTGTAGGCAGTGGTGAGGAACCAGAGACACAGCCTCAGATAAGATGGACTGCTGTGGGATGTTCTGTATGGCAAATGTGTTGCTGATTGGTTAATAAAACACTGATTGGCTGTTGGCTAGGCAGGAAGTATAGGCAGGACAAGGAGGAGAATAAAGCTGGGAAGTGGAAGGCTGAGTCAGAGAGACACTGCCAGCCGCCATGATGACAAACAGTATGTGAAGATGCCGGTAAGCCACAAGCCACATGGCAAGGTATAGATTTATAGAAATGGATTAATTTAAGCTGTAAGAACAGTTAGCAAGAAGCCTGCCACGGCCATACAGTTTGTAACCAATATAAGTCTCTGTGTTTACTGGGTTGGGTCTGAGCGACTGTGGGCCAGGCAGGAAAACTTTAGCTACAATGGACAGTGAGGACAGACATCTGAGGCTGCTCTCTGACCTCCATGGATGTACTGTAGTATATGTGTGCTGGTATACACACACACACAGAGTGGGGGGTGAGATTAACTTTAACCTCACTCTGGTTATGGATAGCAATAGCAGATTAGTTACAAGATGAATTTGTCCTTAGAGTTCATGAGTTTCAAGAAAAATTTTATTTTCCTGTTCTTAAAACTAGTGTTTAAGGAAGCCCAGAGTGGAGAGGAACCTGTAGCTACCATAGGAGATGAAGATTGGGAAGCGGAAATCCTCAAACCTCACATGTCTTCCTACGTTCCTGTATTTGAGAAGGATAAATACTCTTCTGGAGCAAATGGAGACACTATTAACAGGTCTTCAGTTTCATCAGAAATGGAAGGAAGATGGACCTTCTGGAAGAGATCATTTCATGAGAAGTGGGTTTTTCCTCTGGAAGAAATTTGGGAAACAGAGATATTGGCGAGTCTAGTAAAAGAGAGAACACACCTCCAGCTGGGAGCTCTGGAAGAGGAAAGGGTTTTGGAAACAGAGGTTTTTTAAATAACAAGCTTGAAGAAGGTGACAGCTCTGGTTTCTGGAAAGAGTCTAATAATGACTGTGAAGACAATCCAACTCGGAACAGAGGGTTTTCCAAGAGAGGCGGCTATCAAGATGGAAATGATTCAGAAGCTTCAGGGCCATTCAGAAGAGGTGGAAGAGGTAGTTTCCGAGGTTGCTGAGGAGGATTTGGTCTAGGAAGACCAAATAGTGAATATGACCAAGATCAGGAAACACAGCATGGTGGTGGCCTTTTTGGTTCTAGAAAACCAGCAGCAAGCGATTCAGGTAATGGCGACACTTACCAAAGCAAAAGTGGAAGTGGACGAGGTAGTTACAAAGGGTTAAATGAAGAAGTAGTGACAGGCTCTGGAAAGAATTCCTGGAAGGCAGAAGCTGAAGGAGGAGAAAGCAGTGATATTCAAGGTCCAAAAGTGACATATATACCCCCTCCTCCACCAGAGGATGAGGACTCCATTTTTGCACATTATCAGACAGGCATAAACTTTGATAAATATGATACCATACTTGTAGAGGTTTCTGGACATGATGCACCACTAGCACTTTTGACTTTTGAAGAAGCTAATCTCTGTCAAACCCTGAATAACAACATTGCTAAAGCTGGCTATACCAAGCTTACTCCTGTGCAGAAATACAGCATCCCCATTGTATTAGCAGGAATGGCTTGTGCTCAAACAGGGTCTGGGAAGACTGCAGCTTTTCTCTTGCCTATTTTGGCTCATATGATGTGGGATGGAATAACTACCAGTTGCTTTAAAGAGCTGCAGGAACCAGAGTGTATTATTGTAGCACCAACTTGAGAATTAACCAAATTTATTTGGAAGCCAAAAAGTTTTCTTTTGGGACTTGTGTGAGAGCTGTTGTCATATATGGGGGAACCCAATTTGGGCATTCAAGCTGACAGATAGTGTAAGGCTGTAATATACTATGTGCTACTCCAGGGAGGCTGATGGATATTATAGGTAAAGAAAAGATTGGTCTCAAACAAGTCAAGTACTTAGTTTTGGATGAAGCTGATCGAATGTTGGATATGGGTTTGGGGCCAGAAATGAAGAAGTTAATTTCTTGTCCGGGAATGCCATCAAAGGAACAGCGCCAAACTCTTTTATTCAGTGCAACTTTTCCAGAAGAAATCCAGAGGTTGGCTGGGGAGTTTTTAAAGTGGAATTATTTGTTTGTTGCTGTTGGACAAGTGGGAGGAGCTTGCAGAGATGTTCAGCAAACCATTCTTCAGGTTGGCCAGTATTCAAAGAGAGAAAAATTTGTTGAGATTCTACAAAACATAGGTGATGAAAGAACTATGGTTTTTGTTGAAATGAAGAAAAAAGCAGATTTTATTGCAACTTTTCTTTGTCAAGAAAAATATCAACTATAAATATTCATGGTGATCGGGAACAGAGGGAGAGAGAGCAAGCTCTTGGAGATTTTCACTGTGGAAAGTGCCCAGTTCTTGTTGCTCCTTCAGTAGCTGCCAGAGGGCTTGATATTGAAAATGTTTAACATGTTATCAATTTTGATCTTCCTTCTGCCATTGATGAATATGTTCATAGAATTGGGCGTACTGGGCATTGTGGAAATACTGGCAGAGCAATTTCTTTTTTCGATACTGAATCTGATAATCATTTAGCACAACCTCTAGTTAAAGTACTATCAGACGCTCAACAGAATGTTCCTGCATGGCTAGAAGAAATTGCTTTTAGTACATATGTACCTCCTGGCTTTAATAATAGCACAAGAGGAACTGTGTTTGCATCTGTTGACACTAGGAGGAATTACCAGGGCAAGAACACTTTGAATACAGCTGGGATTTCTTCTTCACAAGCTCCCAATCCAGTCGATGATGAGTCATGGGATTAAAGCAAACAAACGTACCTCAAGTCTGATAGTTTTGATGCAGAGAAGAAAACAGTTTTTATTTTTAAAATTTTAACAGAAGTGTGAAACCTGATATTCTTATATCTCCTGTTCTGTTCTTACTCCAAACTCTTAAAAAATAACCAACTTCATTGACTAGTTATGTGAGATACTGAAAGTTACAACATTGCAGTTACTGACACAAATGGTGTTAACTGAAGACAGTAAAGCATTCTAAATGTTTTGCTTATTTCTAGAATATTCTTCAGAAAGTTAAGACATGTTTCATGTCCAAGTGCTAAGTCTTAGTATAGTGTTTATGATTTTATAAAACAAGCAACAGGATATGATGTATGTTTGGTTAATTATTGGGTCTAATTTCTACTTGGTCCTCTAAAAGAATAGTGTGTTGGTACAATGTGATAACATGATTTTCATCAAACAGTTGAGACTGAAGCCTTTCAAAGTTATTTGATTTTTAGATCATCAGTCATGTAATGAAAATGGTTCAGTTTGCAATGTAAGCCCTGTACTTGGTGGTATGACAAATGTTTGCTTTTATAATATACAGATTTTCCTTAGATGAAATAAAAGATAAAACACATTTTACCCTTTAAAAAAAAACTAGTGTTTAGTAAAATTATTTTTTGTATAAAACTAGAAATTTTAACATGTGCATATTTTTTTAATCAGGACATTAAGAATACAGAATATCCTCCCAATTCCTTCATGGGCTTGTTCTTATCATCATCATCATCAACAACAACATCATCATCATCATTATTACAATATTATTTAATTTTTATTTTCAACTTAAAATATAATTACAACAATTCTTCCTTCTTTGTCCTTTCTCCAGTCTTTTCCATATGCTCTACCAAACCCTCTCAAACTATGGCCTCTTATTCTTTAATTGTTACTGTTCATACATGTATGTGTGCCTAAATATATAAATATAACCTTCTCAGTCCATTTAGTGTTACTAAATCCTATTTATAGGATTTCAGGTCTGACCAGTTGGTGTTGAATAACACTTAGAGTACATCCCTAGGAAAGACTATTTGTTTCTCCTAATCTCAGCATCCCCACACACCTGTAATTATCTGTCTAAGGGTAGGACCCGGTGAGATCTCCCCATTCCATGTTAGCATGCCTACTGGTGTTATACATCTCTAGCTCTTGCTCAGGCAGCCATATTGTTGAGATATCATGGGTGAAGCATCCCTCTCACTCCTAGGAGGCACAACCTCACAGCAGATTTCCTGGTCCTCTGGCTCTTACAATCTCCCCATCCTCTTTTCTATGGAGTTCCCTGAGAAGGCTGGTCCCCTAAAAACCATTGATCTAGTTTTGACTCTTAACTATGTGATATAAACAAAATCCTAAGATTTGGAAACCTTGAGTGGGCTTCTGTGAAGCAGTATAATGCCTTTGCAATTCACCCAAATTGCTGTATTTGTCAGGGTTCTTTCTTTCCGCTTATTGCTAAATTGCATTACACTGTGTGGGCTGCAGCACGGTCTGTTTACTCATTCACTCCCAGAGGAGACTGGATTTTCTTAGTATGGAGTAATCACGAACAAAGTTGTCAAAAGCATCCTTGGACAGGCTCTTATGTGAACAAAAGTTTTTGTTTCTCTAGAGTAAACAGAAGTGGAATGAGGGGGTGATATGTTTAATTTTATGAGAAACTGCCAAACCACTTTTCTGGAGAATGATCATTGCACATTACTAAAGACAGCGTAGAAGACTCAGGAAGCTCTGAATCCTTGTCAGCTTTTGAAGCAGTTGGCATTTTGCATTTAGCCATTTGCATGGGAATGAAGTTCACCTTTCAAGGTTAATTTGTGTATATGCTACAACTATGTCAAGTTTGTCTTCTATTTCTGTTTACTATGCTTCTACCCCCTTTGGCAAAGTATAAATCCTTCCTCATTTTATATCTTTTCTTACTGTTCAGTTATGAAATTCTTCATATATGCTTGACATAAGTCAGACATTTTCTCCCAATCTCTAGCTTGCATTTTCATTTTCTTAGCAGTATCTCCCAATGAGCAATTTTTAGCTTTTATGGAGTCCAGTTGATCCATGTTTTTAATAGAGCAGCCTTGTGGGCATATCTAACAACTCTATAAGTAGTATCAGGGCACGAATTTCTTTTTTTTTTCTTATAAAAGTTTTTCTTAGCTTATGTTTTTATATTTAGATGGATGGTTCATGTTGATGTAGTTCAGGGAAGGCATGAGGTTTAGGTCAACATCTGTTGAAAAGATTACCCCACCCCACCCACCACCACCCAAAAACTGCTTTTGTGACTTTCTTTTATTAATTAAATTTATTCATTAATTTTGCATCCCTACTGTAGCTTCCTCTTCCCCCCCCCCCCCCCGCCTAATCCCTATCCCCAATCCACTCCTCCTTCGTTTACTTAATTAGCCAAGGAGGAGGGAAGAGAGAATGGCTGTTACTTGGTGGGAGATTTGGAAGAGTGATGGAAATTTTCCAAAATTAGAATATAATGACTGTTTCATTACTTTAGAAACATTGTAAACATGCTGAAATTTATACTTTAAAGGGATGGATTTGTGGCATAGAGAAAGCATCTGGATAAACAGAGCAATTAAAGAAAATATCCTAGCCACAGTAGTGTGAACCCTGCTATAGTTTGGATGTAGTTTTCCCTCCAAGTTCAAGTACTAAAAGCATGGTTTCCAATGTGACAGTATTGAGGTATGGGATCTTAAAAAGATGACAATTGCATATTTAACAGAGATTTATAACATTTTCATGGGACCAAGCTAGATCTCATAAGAGAACTTTCTGTGTCTCAACATAATGGATTGAAACAACGCAAGGTTACCTTTCTCAATTTATTCCCTTGCATATGTCCTCACTGTGTATCTCTAACCAACTTCTCCATGCTGCTTCCATGTGATGCTTTCTACAACAACACTCTCATTGGGAGCTGATGTCAGTGCTAATATTTGTGGACTTCTAAAACCATAGCCTCAATACACCTCTTTTCTTTATATACTACCCAGCATCCAGTACTATTATTTCATTGTATGGGTATCCAGTTGACTTAGTACAATTTATTGAAAAGACTATTCTTTCCTAAGACTTGCTTGTCTTAATGGTTTTGGGAAGTTTCAGTTGATGGCTTCTCAGTTTTATCCCATTGATCTGCATCTCTAGAACCTTTCATTCTTTCCTCTACAAGAAAGAGTCAAAATTAGTTATCCTACAATGGGGCAACAATGCCTCTGCTAGAGACCAAAGGATCACAAATAAAAAGACCTGAGCCAGGAATGGATTACTTCTTTTGAGGTTGTAGGTTGTAGGCTAAAGAGGTCCCCAAATTCCCCTAACATTACAGGCTGCTGCCAATGCTCGAATTTACCATCTAAAATTTGACAGTAAGACTACTGTCAAAAACATGATGTACTTGAGTCACAGACCATGGAGAAATCATGCTGGTACTGACCTACAAGCTTCATCCCTGCTGGCTAGCTTTCATGATGCTAGAAGATAAAATGCACGTTACCAGAGGGGCAAAGCAATCACCAGTATTGCACAGGTATGAACCCCATGAGCCATAATAACAACGAGCCTGGTAAGACTGCCCACTATTGTAATAGTGGCTGTAGCACAAATATCATGGGAATGACCTACTACTTTCTGATTAGATTTAAGGCCTGCTCTATAAGATGGTATCTGTGCCTGGCATCATTAATGGACCAAAAACTTATGGCTAGAATGATCATAGATCCTAGGAAAGAACCTGCTGTTATAATCCTGCTATATGGACATGGTATTAAACCAGCTTCTAATGACTTACCATTGTACCAATAGATTAAGACATCTCTCAATCCTCATTAGAGAAACTTCTGTTTGTAGTTGATGACAATCAACACAGAGACCCACAACGGGCTAAGGTGCAGAGAATAAAAATATCTAGTCCTAAATGGAGCAGAGACAATACACTCTCTCCTCTAAAGACTCAGGGATCATTTGAGAAGAAAGAAAAAGCATAGGAATCAGAGGTAGTAGGTGACAAGTAAACTATGTTCAGACACAGCAAGATGGCTCCATGTGTGAACTCACATTGGTTGTGACACTATGCACAAGACCTGTGCAAGCCCAAGCCAGACCAAATCCCAGCATGGAGAAGTGAGCATTAAGTTCTATGCCTAGCCAAGGAACTATTGGCAATGTCTAGCTCCTGGGACAGGAAGGATCACTTTTCTCTAAAGGTGAAGCCTCTGATATGTCACACATGCCCCAGTGGAAAGCAACACATCCAAGAATATTTGGCCAGCATAAACTGGCATTGATTGTGTAGGGATAGGACATAAAGGGAAGGGAAGAGGGGGTGTATCTGAGAAGAGTTGGGATAAGGAGGATGACTGAGATCAAAACAAGTATGGAATTCTCAAAGAACTAATAAAAATACAAAGGGTGGCTAAGGAGTTAGTTCAGTGAGTAAGAATGCTTGTACACATATACATTACACACACTCACACACATGCACAAAACATACTAAAACAAATGAGATTATGGATACTCATGGTTAATAATATCTTGAGGACTTACCAATAGACAGAAAATGAAATCCAGGACCCCAAGCTCTTTCTCTGTATGGCCCCTTCTACTCAGTCCTTCTCTAACCACAGCCCCCTTTTCTTTCTTAGGAAACTTAAACAATTTTTTTTCTTCTGTTTTTTACAATTCTACCCTCAGTTCTATCCATGGTGTTCATGATCATCCTTGGCTACATAGCATGTTCAAGGCAAGCGTGGGGTGAGGAAGACCCTGTCTCAACAACAACAAAGTACTACTGAAGTAGAGAAAATGGAGATTTATAAATAAGTCCTATTCCCTCTAAATATAAAATTAAAAATCTTAATGAAACATACCTCCTTTGCCTCCCTGGCTGTAGATTTTCAGCTATGTATTTATGAATCAAGTGAAATGGATTCTAGGCTTAATTGTGGTGCCAACTCTGAGGCATTCTTTCTTACTAAGACCAGCTGTCACATGAGGAAAACGCAGCCCCCTTCCAGCTGGCACAAGCCAGTGCACAGGAGCGAATCCTTCTTTCATCTGCAGCTAGACTCTGGTGGAGACTATAATACGTTTACCCACTTTTATCTTGTTTTTATTTTATGTATTTATATTTTTATTTATTCTTTAATAGTTTTATGCATATATACAATATATCTTGATCACATCCACTTTTAATTAACCATCACATTTACTCAAGACATAACCCAAGGCATGTCCCACCTACCTTCATGTGTTCATATGTTTTTAATAATGCACTTGGTCCAATTAGTGCTATTTGCATGTGCATGAGCAACCAATGTCCACATTGCTGAAAATAAAGTGAATGTCTTTCATCTAGTAGCTATACATTACCAATAGCTTTATTAGGGGTAGAGTCTTATGAATGTCTCTCTGATTCCAAGGTAGGATTATTGACTGGCTCAGTCTTATATGGGCCTTGTGTGGATAACTGTAGATGTTGTGAATTCATGAGGCCAATGGCCATGTCATATCCAGAAGATAGCTTTTCACAACATTCTTCCCCAGACTCCAGCTTTTACATTACTCTCACTCCACCCCAGGATATTCCCTGAGTCCATTTGCTCTATCTTGATTATTGAGAAACATTGCATTTGCCCTCCAACCTTATTTGCTCTTATTTGTACTCAGTGTGTTTATGCTGTTTGTCAGCCTCTACCATTGATAAGGGCACAGTAGGTGGAATGGTATCAAAGGAGGTGGAATGTGGAGCAGTGACATTAGGTGCAAAATCCAGCCTTGTTACTGTTCTAATGTGTAACCTTGGACAAACCACTTAACCTCATTCTAGTTCAAATTCCTTATTTATGAAAAGGACAATATATTTCCTAGCTAAATGAATTGTTTGGAGAAACTTTCAACGCAAAGATTCAACTAATATTTATACAAAATCTGTCATACAAATAATCATTGCCATGTATGGAAGGTACACTGTGGATCCAGCATTGTTCTCTTATCCTTAGCCTCTTTTTCCCCCCAAGACAGGGTTTCTTTACAATAGCTTTGGCTATCCTGCAACTCACTTTGTAAACCAGGCTGGCCTCGAATTCAGAGATCATCCTGCCTCTGCCTGCCAAGTACTAGGATGAAAGGAATGCTCCACCACTGCCCAGCTCCTTAGCCTCTTTAAAAGTTCAGGTATGTTGTTAGTATGGCCATTTTATGGATGAGTAATCTGAATCCTAGAGATATTAAAGGACATACAGTTATACTGTCAAAGATAGATCGAGAATTAACTGAATCAAGTCTGACAAGGTTTTTATAGCCATTATGAAGCATGCAATGTTCTTTGCTGGAGACAGAAGTAGAGCTTCAAATATGGAAGAAGTTGGTAGCCCTCAGACATGCTCATTGGTTTAATAGTACTTCAGGGTAACACTGCCCAGAGGTAGGGAATAAGCAGGCTCCCAGCATTTAACGAGAAAAGAAGATAATGAGAACATCTGAGGAACTTCCTTAGGTACGTAGTCAAACTATTTTCTGCCTAACTAGTTTTTGTGGACCTTAATTATGTTCTATATTTCCTAACCCAGGTAAGGCAAACCAAATTTCATGCCAAATTAAGCGATCACATATTATTACACTTAAATTTGCAACAAATTTTATAACAACTCTTTAAACAATTACAATTGTTACTGTCCCATATTAGAAATAAAAATATCTGAAGCATAGAGAGGCTATAGAACTTTCCAGGAGTCCATTCATAATTTAGAGGCTGAATTAAAAATCCAGGAGAGTGTTCACATGCTCATGGGAAGCCTATTCTCAGTGTCCTGGTGAAGACACACCTCTTTTTTCTAGGTAATGTTCTGAAGGATATTTTTCAGGTGCTGATACATTCCCAAATAAGTTGAGCTTATTATAGGGATATCATCTATGTCTTTAAAACCATTTCCTGAGTGGGATAAAAGTAGAGAATTTTCCCTAGTGGGTCACAAGAGATGCAATATATGCACTTATTTTTTTAACTAGAAATAAACAAGCGTAAATGCCATGAACCACCCATGGGCCACATGGAAAGGGATTGTGACAACTTCCAGCAGTTAAGAGATGTCCTTGGCTGACAGCCAGTCAGCATCCTCCAACTATAGACACTGAGTTCTGCCGACAGTGTGAATGAGCAAGTGTAAGCCCTGTGCTCTCAGTGACAATTCACCCTGCCTGACCCCGATTTTTCAGCCTTCTGAGACCTGAAATGGAGAATCATACTAAGCCAACCTCAGACCTCCATCCTGCAGATGCTGATGAATAATGTATAGAATGAATGTCCCTTATCAAAAAGGCTTGGGGCCAAGAGTGTTTCAAATTTAGGGTGGGGAATGTCTTCAAACTTTTGAATATTTATATAATAAGATATCTTGAGGATATGACCCAAATCTAAGCATGAAATTCATTTGTTTTTTACACACTTACCCTAAAGGTAATTTTATATGATATTTTTAATAATTTTGTGCATGAAACATGGTTTCATGGTGTGGCATTTTCCACTTAGGATATTATGTTGCTGCTCAAAAAGTTTTGGAGCTAGGCATAGGTCAGTTGTTCAGATCAGGGATATTCAACCTGCAGAGTGACTGATGATTTGTTCTGTAGCAGAAGATTAATTTGATGTTTATTATAGAGATTTAGGAAATACCAAAGTGTTAAATAGAAGAAAATAAATGTCACTCATAATCTCTCCACTAAGAGGTAATTATTGACATTTTAATGTATTTGCATCTAGTATTTATAAATTTGAGTTCAAAATTGGCAACTGATAAAGATTGTGTTCTATTGTATCCATTAGCATTCCGATAATAATATTGCTCATATCATCAAATATTCTTTAAAAACTTAACTTTAAACAATTACTAGATACTGTGTATTCTCTCTTATTTGATCATGCCCATCAGGGACTTTTAGGTTGTATTCATCTTTCCTTTATAATAAACTTTATTTTTATTTTTAAATAGTGGAAGGGGTCTGCATGTAAGTCCTGTGTGGGAGTTTGTCTATGTAATTACAATGCCCATGGAAGGCAGAAGAGAGCATTGGATCCCCTAGGGCTAGAGTTCTTAACCACAGGGCTGCCTCTTCAGCTCCAACAGACTTCATTTCGATCGATATTCTTTTTACGAGTCTTTGGATTTACCTCTTATGCCTCCAGGACAGATTACTGGTAGTTCTTTTCACAAAGGTTTTAAATTCTTCTTGTGGTCTTGACATAGACAATCACTCCACCTTTAGAAAGGTAGCGGGAATGCTGTCCCTACCAACAGAATGTGGGGGGACCCACCCTGGCAGCTTCACTACAGTGTGTGTGTGACTACTCTCAAGAAATCCTGGCAGATCTGGAGTTACACTGTGGTGTCTGCTTTTTGTCATCTGTCATTCCATTTGTGTTTCTTTAATTACTCGTGAGTTGATCACTTATTGGTAGAGGTGTTAGCCTCTTAAACTTTCACCATGAAAAACTTGTGCCTTTTCTTTGTTTTGTTCATTGGGATTGCTGGTGCTTGTTTCGTTCCAGTTTATTTTATTTTTAAGCAAAGTCTCATATTTTCACCCAGGTTGGCCTAGATCTATATAGCCCAGGATGGCCATCCTCCTGCCTCAGCTTCATAAGTACCAGGATTATAATTGTGAGCCACCCCCACTTTGCTTGTATTCTACTATTTTTAGTATATGGGTTAAGATTATTTTTGTTTAGGAGATTAGTCTCAAATTTCTTCCAAATATTTTCCTCTAAATATCATTTTCTTTTTTTTTTACAAATTACTTATAGTAATTGTACATTTACTATACAAAAACTATCATGTATTAACCTTATGAATGTTTCCACTCATCTTATTTAGGAACTGCTGTCTATGAAGACGTAAGTGGAAGGTCTTTGTTTTCATCAACATTTAACCTGTTGTCCTTTTTATTTTAATGTAACTGGAATCTAGAAAAAAAGACAGGTCTCTCTTCTGCAGAGGGGAGAGTTGTTTAACAACTGAGACACAAAATGACCTTGTTCTCAGATTTCTTCTGAATTCCTCAAGGCCTATACATTCACACCTAACATGCAGCTGTGTCTCTGAAGTTAGGACTGGACTGACACACGCTTCATCTCAGAAGCACCAATGAGTCACAGACAAGGGACCCCAGAACTTAAAATGGGAAAACATTCTTAGGCTTCATTGTATATACAAAGAAAGCTCCATAGATAGCGAAGGGAAGTGAGTTTAACAAAATCATTGATTTTGAGCTTTCTCAACTCAGTGGCAGATGCCTCTGGTTCCACACCTCTCCCTTCCTGCCAAATCTGTCAGATGAAGCTGCAGAAGGGAAGGTCTGCTGCCATTTCAGGATCAAAAGGCACACTTCCACCTGCTGTCATGTGTCTGATCCTAAATAGGCACCAGGTGATTGTATGTGACAGATATCATATCCAACCCAGGAATCATTCCCAGTCACTGAGAAATAGTCCCTCCCTCCTCCTCATATTCAGATAAGACAGAACTTAGGGCTTTGCCCAGGCAAAACCTACTCGGTATCTGCTCAGGTCAAACACGTTTCTAAACAAATGTATGCAGATTGCTAACAATAGAACAAGCAAACACCATTAAACATAAGAGAACTATTGGGAACTTACTAAACAATACCCTCTTGATAGTTCTTTAGCAATTTATTAGCCTAATTCAAGCCATGTAACTTTCTGAGAGCCAATTTCCTTAGATAGTATTGATTGAGGCAAGTTCTACATTGGAGAGAGGCTGCACTCTGAATGCACATCTTTTAGGCAATGCATACAATCTCTGAATGGCAGAAAATAATTCTATAGAACATATTCTTGTCTTCAACTTTCTTGCAAATGTTCATGATATCTCCTCCCTGGAAATACTATCATAGTCAATGTCTTGAGTTTCTTATATTGATGAGTGTGTGGGCTATGCATCGAGATGGTGCCCAGTGGAGACAACTCATTTTTTCTCATGATGTCTTGGAAGTTACCTGAGAAGACAGATTTAACTAAGAGTCGAATAATTGCTGAGGTCTCTTCACTAGCATGCCTTATAGCTGTAGGGAATGGCATGAATGACTGTGGATTCATTGGACATCATCTCTCCATAGGGATAATCTTGAAGTTTCTCTAAATGGTGACTCAATATAGCACCTCCATTATGGCAGCCTTGAGGTCACTGGACTCTTGACATGGTAGCTTGTTGGTGGACTTTTCTTTCTCGCCCGCCAGCTCCCAAATAACTGACAAGGAGACTTAATTGTAAATACTTGGCCAATAGCTCAGACTTGTTACTAGCTAACTGTTACATTTAAATAGCCCATATTTCTTATCTATGCTTTGCCATGTTGCTTGGTACCTTTTCTCAGTACAGCAAGTCCATCTTGCTTCTCTCTGCGTCTGTTGGCGACTCCTCTGACTCTGCCCTTCTTCTTGCCAGAATTCTCCTAGTCTGGCTCTCCCACCCAGTCTCTTCCTACCCAGATATAGACCAGTCAGCTCCTTATTAACCAATGAGACTAATAACATATTTACAGTGTACAAAGATTGTTCCACAGCAGTAGCTCAGTTTCCAAGAGCTAGAATTGTAGTGAACCAGACAGAAGCTTCCTGGCCTTTTATAACACAGATACAAAAGTCACATGGCATTGTGTCCACTCCACTGCAGGTCAAAGTTCTTGGATTTCAGAAGCAGGGACCTTGGATTTCATCTCTTGATGGAAGGCTGTTCAAAGAGTTTAAGACCATGGCTGAAAATTGTCACGGGGTAGTCAAAGACTTGAGAGTAGATAGTTCCCTGGGTTTTATTGTCAAGAAAGCACCAACAAAATGTTGGAGTAGTGAAGCAGGACATGAACAAAAACAATCAAGCAGGTCAGTTGGGCACAGATTTATGCTGTGGGTAACTAGGGCTCAGTCTCACTGGCAGTGTAGACTATACACGTTCTTCATCCTGACCCAGAGAAAAGGTTGCTTTTATCTACTAACTAGCTGCAGGCCTGGGAAGCAGACTACCTACACTTCAGTACTACTGAGAAGTGGCCAATGTATCCCTAACATTAGGACTGGAATAAATTGAATCTCAGGCTAAAGTAATTTATATTCACTATGATAATGCGCAGGTAAGGACAGTTAAGTGCCTTCATTCATTATCTCATTTAAATGGCCTGATCAGTCTCCTAATTGCTACAAGGAGCCTTTCTAATCTAAGCGCATCAATACACATTGAACATTCCTAACGCAAAACTCCCAAATCTAAAATGTCCCCAAATTTGGAACTTTTTGAGCACTCATATGACGATCAGTTGCCCTAAGCACATTACATTTTCACTATGGTAATGATATATAATATGTTTGCTATTAACTACTTACCTGTGAATAAGACCAAGAAAATGATTGCTTATCCACAGGATATGAGTTCAATCAGGGGGATGGTTCTGACACAAATTGTTCTCATGGGGGCTGAGTTGTAACACCTTTGCTATTTAATGATTTGATATTAAAATTTTGTTTCTACAGATGCAAGATTGATTTAATTTGCATAGAACTGAATGTAGGCTATATGAATAAGGCATATCTGAAATGTAAATGCATTTCCTTTATACTTCATCATGGTTAGTCATCCCTGTTAACTTGACTGGGCTTGGATTCACCTATGAGACACATCCTTGGGTGTATCTGTGATAATATTTCTAAAGACACTTTCTTGAGGATTGGAATGAAGGTGGTGCCATCCTACAGGTTAGGACCCCAGAGTGAATAGAAAAGAAAAAAGAAATAAGAGAAAAAGCTGAGTAACAGCATCCATCTGTTTCCTGGGTGTCGACACAACATGACCACTTGCCTCAGGCTCTTGACACTGTGCCTTCCCAACCCTGGTGGACTTGTACCCCTGAACTGTAAGCCCTTATGTTATTGTTTCTTTATATTGTTTATATTGTTTCTTGATATTCTTTATATTGTTTTGTTGAGTATTTTGTCACAGCAACAAGAAAAGGAAGGCTTGAGTCTCATCCTCAAGAGATGACATTATGAATACGCAATTATTCCAAATCCAAGAGAAAAGTGACTGGAGGTCCTAAATATATCTGATCCCAAGCATTTTGTATAAATGTTACTTAACTGTAAGTAGCTCTATACAAAGATGTTCCTTGAAGCCTTACTTATAAGCAAAAATAACCACTGACAACCTCATTAGTCAACATGGGAGGAAGGGGACAAGGATGGTGTGGTGCATTCACAAGTGCAGTGAAGTTACTACAGGGTGTTTTCCTTGTTCAGGAATCAAATTACTATAAAATTGTTCTGTTAACAGTATCAACTGCATTGACTATTATAATAAAAGCCTACTTACGTGAAGAACCTTATACAAAAGAAATAAGAACTCAGATTTGATTGCAAATGTGTACAGAAACCACTGAAATGTTTTATAAGAAGACCAATAACATGGAGTTTGCATTTAAAATTAAATTCTGTTTTCTATGTTATTTATTTTTAATTTCTTTTTGTCCTTTTGATTTTTGCCACAGTGAAATCTATAGTTTTTAAGAGATTAAAAACAAAGCAGGCTTAAGATGACCACTGATGTCAGAGTTCTTGCTGTACAATATCACCAACAACTTCCTAAGAGAAGGCCAGACTAGGGGAAGAGCAATCAGAGTAAACTCCAGGACTTGTAAACAAAGATGCTGCAGGATGCCATAACTGCTCCCTTTTGTGCCCTTCAGCACCAAAGGAAAAGTCATTTTGGGGGCAGACAAATGAGCCAACAAAAACACCTCTTGCTTGCTTACAAGTCGCTGCTCCAGAAACTGCTAAATAAACCCCTATCCGTGGGAAGAGTCCAATGACCTCCGTGCACTCAGTTTCCTTTTCTGGAACTGCTTGTGTCATACAGTGACCCCTGTTCTCCCAAGAGGCAAAGCCCTAGTGTCTGTCACATCCATTCAAACTTGAAAGCTCTGAGACATGATTTATGGCAGGAAGCTCTCAACATCTCCCCTGGTACCATCCAGTTCTCCATACAGAATAGGTAAGAGTCACACATCCATAATGCAGTTTGAATGCAGGGAAAGTCATCTACCTCCAATTCCCCTTCACCCTCCCACTGCAAGTACACACCTGATCTTGAAGAAACAGGATGCACTTCCCTACCAAATAGCTTCCAAAACCTGAAGATGCCCATGAGAATTTACTGGTTGGGATCTTGAGATAGCAGCTATCTCTTAGGGGAAACCTTTAACATGTACCACGAAATGAGGACAAGACTGAGTGAGTTGTACTGAATATCAGGAACCACTGAGAAGACAGACAAAAGTTGTGAGAAATCACTTTGACAACTGTAGGCCCAGGCATGAGGAGTACAGGGGACAGAGGGGGATCTAGGCTCCTTGCTAGCTTTGTTTCTCACTTGTCTTATGACCTTGGGCAAGATACAAGTCTCTCTGGCCTTAGTTTCCCCAGGTACAAGACAAGCTGGATGACAACTTCTTTGAATGGGTGCAATGACTGGAAATACAATCTTTAAGAACATCCCAGGTAGTGTGTGATAGATTGGAGACTAGGGGCTCCATCCAACACAGCTGGCAAACTCTAAATGCAGTTCCTGCCCTCATTTTACCAAAGGAAAACTGAGGGTCTGGGTCACTGTACAATCTCTGCAGTGCCTGCAATTTCACCACCACAGTTACAGCCTTAAATAATAGGATAAGTTCTCCAAATGACCCCTAACTCCTCGGGTGTTCTGTAGAATTATGAAGGCATGGCACGTAGTCATATTTTTGCAAGATTTTTCAACACTAAAGAAGATTCTTTAAAACTTATTTGTAGCCAGGAGTTTCTCTAGTCCTACCTGGTCCTGCAGTCTCATGTTTCTCTGGTCCCGCCTGGCTCCCTGGTCCTGCAGCTGCCTATAAAATAACCACTCAGAGGCTTAATATTAATTGCAAATTATATGGCCCATTGGCTCAGGCTTCTTGATAGCTAACTCCTACAACTTAACTCAACCCATAACTATTAATCTATGTATGCCACATGTTCCATGCCTTTATCTGCATCCCATTACATATTGCTCCTTGGATGGCAGTTTGGTGTCTCCCCTTACTCTCCTTTCTCCTTTCACTATCTCTATTGGATTTTCCTGCCTGGCTCCATCCTACCCTGCCATAGGCCAATGCAACTTTATTTATCAACCAATCAGAGCAACACATATTCACAGCCTATAGAAAGACATCCCACAGCACTTAGTTTATTTTATTTAGAGTGAGGAGGAGACATGGGTGTGCCATGGCACATCTGTGGAGGTAAAGGACAACATATAGAAGTTAGTTCTCTCCTACCATGTGGGTCCTAGGTATCAAACTCAGGTCACCAGGTTTGATGGCAATCACCTTTATCCACTGAGCCATCTCACAATCTACAGAGAGATTTTATTTAACCCTCCCTACCCAATTCATCAGGAAGGTAAAATAGTTGTAATGCCCTTTTTAGTGCCCCTTAGTTAACTGGGAGTTTAGTATGTTTAGCACTTAAGTACAATAGATTGCCAGTGCATGAAACCCAAAAACGCACTCACACCAAGTAGATGTTTTACATACTTTTTCAGTATATGAGCAATGGTGTTGGTGGAAAATGTTCCTAATCATAGGTATGAAGTGTTTTATTCGCATGATCAAATTCTTGAGTTTATAAGATTCACATGGTATTTCTAAATGACAAATCACCCTCCACTTGTCTTCCTCTTCTAGGTTTGCTGATTAGGATTTTTCTAACAGTCTCAATAAAATGTTTAAAATGCTCCGACCCCCTCCACCAGATCAAGCACACACATCCACAGAAACTACTGGTTGGATTTTTTTTTTTTACTCTGGTGAAGAATGCTTGTGTTTGTGTGGGGAGGTGTACACACATGCATGGGAGGATGAAAAAGAGTGGTAGTATTTATACTAAAAGCTTCAGATTAATAACTCAGAAAACTACAATGTTGAGAAGTTTTTTTAAACTGCAATGGAAGTAGAATGTGATTAAAGCATGGGTGATTTGGATTTCTCTTTCTGTGGCTGGTTTCCTGCCACACTCGTACACTATTTTCCAGGCACTGCAAGTTCTAGGGTCTCTGGGAATGTGTATAGCCAGAGCAGTAACCCTGGAGAGGACACATGAGGGTGAGCTTCTGTTTGAGAATCTCATGCCCTGTATTGGTTCACTTGTCATAGGTCCCTCACTTTATGTTTGCTGACTGCAGAAAGGAAGTTTGGTAAAACAGAAGCAGGCTCATGTGACTGTTTTCTCCATATTGTACCAGCCATCTGCTCCCACACAGCAAAGTTCTGATTAATGAGGGAAGCCAAAGGACTCTGGAGAGCTATTGGGCAGCCTGCTCTATGGCCTGCTGGCTTCTGAGCTCACAGAGCAGTGGTCATTTCTCATTGGGGTCAGTCTACTCTGTTGACGGGAGGTACTTTTCCCAGAGGTGTGTGCGAGACAGATAGACCTTCTTCCCCAGTCTATCAAGTTTTCTTGGCATCGAGGGAGATAAAGAATATAGTGGAGAAAATTGTGATTTACATTAATCAAAGAATGTGACTCAGCAGAAAGCAAAACTGGGAAAATTGTACCATAAAAACACACCACTGTGTGTTCATTCTCCTCTGCCAAAAGGGAACAGAGGTTCGGAAGCTGCTGTGGAGTAACACAAAAGGAAAAGAGAGCTGGACTCAGAAGAAGACATTCCTTGCTTTGTGATCTGTTCTGTTAGAGAAATCATATCACTTTACTATCATGATATAATGCTTTAGAAACACAGTGCTGAAATAAAAATAAACAAAGAGATGAATGGGATAGAATACCTCATCTAGGGATAGATCCACACTTAGAAAACCAACTAATCTGCAACAAAATTACCAAAAAATTCATCATGCCCAGCAACTAGAAGACAAGTTTGCTTTTTTCTTTACTGATGTTAAACATTTCATTACCAGATTACTCACTAATCCTACTTCAAACCTACCTAAGGCAAGTGAAAAAACTGTATACAAAAATGTTTGTAATTACACCAGCTTATTTCCCAACGGCTGCAAGCTAGAACAATGTCACCAATGTCATTCAACAGACAAAGGGGGAACAGGAACTATGTCCACACACTGCTACTCAGAGATTCTAGAAAAGAGAGTGTAGTATTGCCTACAACACAGAGTGAATTAAATATAAAACTTAGACCAAGCAAAAGAGACCGGAAGCAGAAGATAAGATACTTCTGGGTTCCATGATGCAGAATCATACATAGAAGTAAGAATGCAGTGATGGAAAACTAAAGGGAGATAACTCTCTGGTTGTCCTGAAAAGTTACTTTTTACAATTTATTTTGTGTGTGTGCACATGTGTGTGCATTCCACAGCATGTGTGTGGAAGTCAGAGGAAGATTTGAAGAAATTGGAGCTCTTCTTCCATGTGGATTCCAGGATCAAACTCAGCTCATCAGGCATGATGGAAAGTGCCTTTACCCACTGAGGCATCATGGGATCCTGCAACTATATATTTTTAAATGGTTAAATTCTATGGTATCCTTACCTTAAGAAAGCTACTGTTCTTTTAAGGGCTTGGAATGCAGAAATCCTAATACCTCTTAAATACATAAACTGATTCTTAAGAATGCTAATCTTTCACAACAGGCCTGAACTTTCATCCTGAAGCAAGATCCTATTTAAGGATTTTATTTTGATGTGTGTATGCATGCGTGCATGCGTGCATCTGTGTGTGCGTGCGTGCCTGTGTGTGTGTGTGTGTGTGTGTGTGTGTGTGTGTGTGTGTGTGTATGTGTATGTGTGTGTAGTGTGCTAAATGTCTACATGTGTGTGGGTGCCCACAGAGGCCAGAAGAGTGTAAGGTCTCCTGGAATTGGACTTACAGGTGAGTATGAGCCATCCAACATGAAAGTTGGGAAACAAACTCAAGGGGTCCTTGGAAGAGCAGCAAGTGCTCTTAATCACCAAAGTGTCTCTCCAGCCGCCCCCCCAATCTTTAGTACACTGGGCAGTAAGCAAGGTCACACTTGCTCTGAGAGACAAAATCTCAACCTTCAGGCTTTTTACTCCATAAATGTCCTTGAAAAGGTATAACACAGGCACTCGCAACATTGTTTGTAAAGTGAGGGAAAAAAATATGAGGACCCAGAGGGAATATTCCGGTGCCAATCAATTGCATCTTCCTCTGAACACCCATGGGAAGATGGGTGAGTTCAGGGACAAATATTTGGGTTTGTGCCAGCCTGATTCACTGCATGAATGGAAAAGGCATTTTGCTTCATGAAGACCCCAGCTTCATGATTAACGTAGGATAATAGCCTCTGCCTCTGTGAGCTAAGTAAGATGAAGTATTTCAAAGTGCTTATTATGCTCTAAGAAAGTAGAGAATTATGAATTACTCTACTATGTACTTTTAATGATATTCCTCCCTTTTTTGAAAGTCTTTTCTATCAGAAGTCTATTGTTACTTTCTTCTACTTGTTGATATTCTTCCACAACATACAGTTGTGTGGAGAAAAGGCGTCTAACTGACCCTTGAATGTCTCACAGTCCTCTAAGTAACTGAGGACAATATAGCCTTCAGCATTCCATAGTTTCTATGTACTTTTTTCCAAGCACCTTGAAGTTGAAAAGGAGGAGGGGGAAAAGGGAGGAAGAAGAGAAAAAAGAATAAAGAAGGAACAGGAGCAAGGGGAAGAGGAAGGAGGAAGAGGAGGGGTTAAGGAGGAGTTAGTCATGGAAGGTAGTCTGTCTTCTGGAAGAAGGAAGTTTAAATTCTGTTTCGGCACCCATGCTTCCTTATTTCTACCTGAGGCAAGTACTCAGCAGATAGAGAGCTACACTGACCCCAGTACATTCACCAGGCAAGAGATGTGTGATGACAACATCAAGCATGGTACTCATGTTCACGGGGGACAGAAGAAATGAGAAGAAAAAATCCTTGACATAATTACTTCTGTTTATTTATTTGGATGTGTACATGTATGTATTTGCACGTATACTAGTCCATGTGTATGCACCAAAGTACAGTCTCAGGTGTTGCTCCTCAGGAGCCAGCCTTTTTATTAATTAATTAATCAGTTAATTAATTTATTTATTTACTTTTGAGATAGGGTCTCTCATTGGCCTAGAACTTGCCAAGTAGGCAAGACTGGAAAGCCAGCAACTCTAGGGGATATGCTTTCTCCATCTTCCCAGCTCTTACATTACAAGCACTTGCCACCAAAACCAGAGCTTCTCACATGGGTTTGTCAGGTCACCATTAGGTCTTCTTTCTTATTTAGGAAGTACTGTACTAACTGAGCTCCCACTCTGATCCCTCTTTCTACTTGTTAGAGTTCTGATGGATCAACCCAAGAAAGTTGTGTGGTTGCTTCTGCAGAATAAATGACAAAAGTCCAGAGTCCAGAAACAAGAGATCAGAGTACGCCTTCCCCTATGGGTAATGGTGGAGGTGATGGTGATGGTGTACAGTGACCAGAATATTGCTGCAGCTGGAGGCTTTGCTGTGTCCTGCCCAGTCCCACAGCTGCTTGTAAATAGTTATTCAGAGGCTTAATATTACTTATAAATGTTTGGCCGATGGCTCAGGCATTACTAGCTACCTTTTACATCTTAAACTAACCCATTTCTATTCACCTATGTATTGCCACGTGGCCATGGTGTTACTAGTCTGCTGGCATGTTTCTCCTTGAGCAGTTGGCTGGAGTCTCCCAGACTCTACCCTTCTCCTGTATCTCTGCTTGGATTTCCTGCCTGGCCCTATCCTGCCTTGCCATAAGCCAAAGCAGTTTTATTTATCAACCAATGAGAAACACATATTCACAGCGTACAGAAAGACATCCCACAGTATACTGCAGTCACTTCTAATAAGGAAATGAAGTATTCAGTGTAAGGTGAATATAAATTAAAAAATACAAAAAGTTCATGTCTACCCTTGAGAAAAAAAAAAACTCTCTGACATTAACACACAAGGTATGAAAATATTCTATCTAAATGAAGCCGATATTTCCAGATCTCCTCAAATGAGCATCAGCAGATCATGTACTTGGCTTGCAACCACTTCATGTTTTTAGAAAAAATACATGTGCAAACTGCACGTTCTCAATGAGATGCTCCCACTGGGAACGTGAAGACAAGGCAAATGAACAAGAGAAGGTTCCTGTCTCCAATCACTCCCTCCCCACTGAGGTTAAAATGACAAGCAAAGTCGCTAACCCTCCTTCTCACCTCAATCCTACCACAATAGAGCCCACCTAAGTTAAGTTGGATGCGAGGACAGGCTGTTCTAGCCTTAGAAGGTCCTAATTCCCTCTCTACACATTCTTTTCACTTTCGTCTCTTGTCTAATTTACCTTAATTCTGGAAAAAACTGCTCCAGCTGCAGACAGCTTTCCCACACATAAGAGATATCCAAGATTGATACAAAGGAAGGTCATAATAAGTCTTTTCTCAGTTACATGATTAATGGACTCTGAGGCTTAGGAAAAAGCCTGTAATTGGGAAGGTTTAAGAGTATGTCCAGTGAATTCATTGATGTCAGAGACAATTCGCCATCTTACTGATGGAGCCTGCAGCAGCCCTTCTGAGAGCAAGAAATAGCCATAAATCTAAACAGGAAAATATCTGAGTTTTGCTACTGTGTCACATAAAATATCTCTTTTCAGAGCTAGGGGTATTTTTCAAAGCTAAGCTAGAGTCCCGGCTGTGAATAAAGCCAGGTTCCTTCGAGATTGAGTGATAGAGATAGCATTTTATCAGACACCAAGTTTGACCTTTCTTAGAAATTCTAATATTCAGAAAGAACTTGTCTTTGAGATTATAAACATAATTAGCTTTTTTGGAAAACTGGGCTAAGATTTTAGCTGGAGATGAGAAGCATAAGGCCGTGAATGATTCAGGAACACTATGACTCCCCTTGAAGAGAAAGTAACACTTGGAGACTACCAGGCTACCTGGACTCACAAATGTTACTGATTTGATCCACACAGTGCTACCTAAGGTGAGTATTCAAATGTGTTTTTTTTTTTAAAGATTTATTTATTACATATACAGTGTTCTGCCTGCATGTATCCCTGCAGGCCAGAGGAGGGCACCAGATGTCATTACAGATGGTTGTGAGCCACCATGTGGTTGCTGGGAATTGAACTCGGGACCTCTGGAAGAGCAGTCAGTGCTCTTAACCCCTGAGCCATCTCTCCAGCCCCCCAAATGTTTTAACTAATGAATCTAAAAAGAATATATATATATATATATATATATATACATATATATTCTAAATAATATATATAATCTAAAAAGAATACATATAAATATATATATATATATATATATATATATATATATATTTCATATTACTTTAAAAGGAATTGCAGGTTTGGAAGATGGTTCATGGGGAATGTAATTTTTTTGCAAACACAATAACCTGAGTTCGACCGCCAGAAACCACATGACAAAGCTAGACATCTTTGATATATTCTTGTAGTTCCAGTGCTGGGGAGGCAGAGATGGGTAGATCCCTGGAGTGTGATGACCACACAGCCTAGTCTACTTGGCGAGCTCCACACTAATAAAAACAAAGTGGATAGCCCCTAAGGAACAATACCCAAGCTTGCCCCCTAACATCTACAGGTACATGTGCTCCCTCACAAAAATGTGCATCAATACTCATACATGAGCACACATGTGCACCTACTCACATGTGCATCCATATGCATGAATAAACATGTGCATTTATTTGTGTGTATGCACACACAGAAGTGGGGAAATCATATTTCTAGCCTCTCTTTGAAGAAATGGAATTATGGCAATATTGGGTTCCCATCATTTTTAGGTCACCATCATTAGGACCTGAACAGAGACTGTCCTTCAGATGGAATAGGCAATTTCCAGTTTTCAAATGTTCCCCACCACTCTGTTGTTTCTCACACACTGAAGCCAATATCAGTTTCTCAGTTTCTATATACCAGATCTCTGCTTTTGTACTATAGGAAATGAAAGAAAAAGAAAGAAATCAAAAGTTTCCTACCTACCTATGTGTATACCAAAGGAGTGTTGAAGAGGGGAGGGAGAAGGGGGACTAAGTTGGTCTTGGTTACCTTCAGCTTATTTCCTGGTTCCTGAGACTATCTGGGTCTGTCATTCCCAACTTCAAAGTTCACCCTCTTCAGGAAAGCCATCCTGATTCATCAGGTTCCTATCATTTGTGATGCTCCACAACAGAAGGTTCTATGAGACACCAATGCATCTGGGAATGAAAGTGGGACATTTCAATGATCTTCACATAAATCATTCTATCGTATGTAGAACGGTAAGATATCACCCCTGTTTGAAGTAATCACCTTGCTCCCTTTCTTTGGGAATACCTTCCCAATTTACCACCAAGCAGGACAGTCTCCTCAGAGCTGCTCTCACCTGAGCAAAGGAGCAGGCAGAGTTCTAACCACTAACAAGCAAGCCTCAGAGGGAGGACCCATTTGCCTGCAATGAAGTGATTATGTAATGGTTACAATAGGACATAATTCACTTCATGGCCCCAACAGAGAAAGTATTTTTTTTCTTATTGAAAGGATCTGACTTTTCAAAAGATTAAAGGTGGTTACTGCAATATTTCAGAGACAAGAGAAAAAATTAAAGACTGAACATTGCTTTTTAGCATATCTATGGTGCTAAATTTGATGTGATTGCTGCAAGGATGTTGTTCAGAATATCACATGACTCTAAAACTGGGAGAGACCTTCTACATTTAATATGAGCCTTTGATCAAGATTAAAATTTATAAAGAGTTTAAGGTCATGCAGTCAATAAGCCAACCCTTTCCCCATTTATTTTGATCTCCCAAGCGTTTTCCCCAGGACCTTACCTTCTCTCTATCTTTATGAATAAGCTGTTGTTGGCAGGAGGTTCTACACTCAACTCCCTCAATTTCACTACCTCCCATGATAAGGGGTTCACTTCTAATTTCCAAGAAAGTAACCCACATGGGTACCTCTCTTTGTTTCCTCCCTGCTTGTCTTATTGATGTAACAGTTCTTAAAAAGAATCTTTCCCCCTTCTTTATGACCCCTCCTGAGACTCAGAAAGGGATGCCACAATATGTGACATTTTGACAAGCACCACTACAGAAAAGGTCTTAGAACTGACTAAGGTCACTCTAACCTCTCTCCCCTCCACAGCTCATCTCTCATTCATCTTTGATCCCCCAGGCACACAGAGAAGTTTTCTCAGAAGTCCCCTTCACTGAGGGGGAAGCTTCTGGTAACCCCTCTCCCTGGGAATCTCATCAAATAACCCAGAAAGATTAAGGACAGAAGAAGAGAAGAGACAAAACGTCCTCACTCACCCAGACAGGCTCTGTTCTTCTGAGAGCAGTTCCAGAGACTGTGTGTGGGACTTGATCTGCAGGACAGGGTGTGCTGTCTTCCTGGGAGGCTCACCTCTCACCTTCTGAGAATGCTCCCTCCCCAGAGCTGAGAACAATCTTTGGCACAGCCTTCTATCTGCTCTGAGCTCATTCACTTACTCTGAGTATCATTCACTGATTCTTTGAAAGTGCCCGCGGCACCCCTGCCTCTGCAATCTTCTATGAAGGGGAAGTCTCAACCATCTGACCTTGTCTTGGAGTCTGGCTAATCTCAATTGTCAACTTGAAAGGAAACAGAATAACCCAGAATAATCCAGGGCTTGTCTGGGGGAGCATTTCCAGGGAAATGAACTGAAAGGGGAAGACCCTCACTCAGAGTGGTCAGTCTCTTCCAGTGGCCTGGGTACAAAAAGGTAGGGTGCCTGCTGCCTTTGCTTTTGGCAGTGGCTGCTGCCATCCTCCACAAGCATCAGGTTTCAGCTTGTTCAGCTTTGTGATGTGGACTGAATACCAGCAACTCCCTAGGAATCTTCTAGGCCTTCAGCACCAGAATGGGAAGACTGAGGCATCCAGTTTTACAGGTTACGCTATCAGGCTCTCAGCCTTTCCGTTGTATACATGACTAATATGAAACTGTTCAGACACTATCGTGAAGGCACACATGTATGAGTGTGTGTGTGTGTGTGTGTGTGCATGCACACATATGTTGCATGTGTGTATCCATTTGTTTTGTTTCTCTAGAGAACCATGCCTCATAATCCTTCTTACCTTCCCTCTAAGGCTCCACCTCTTCCTTTTCTCCTTCCTTAATTTCTGCCATTTCCTGTGTCTCTTCCTCTCCATTATTATCATCTTCCAAATTCCTTGTAAAGCCTGAGCTTCCATATGCTTTCCCTGCCTCTCTTCTGTTTATCCTACCCTAGGAACTGTAGCCTTGGTCCATTTCTGGAACTAAGGACCTCTGTCCCCAAGGCATTGGCACAAGCTATTGTCTCTGTCTGAAAAGCTCTGTGCTAGGGTCTGTCTTGAGTGGCAGTTCACAGGTTTGCTCCTGCTAGAGAGCTTTCCTCCCGATGCCCTTCTCTAAGGTGCTTACCACAGCTCTCTCAGCTGCCTCGTTTGTACTATCACTCTGCAGCCACCTATGTTTTCTATTTATTTATTTATTCATTCATTCACTTACATCTGTCTTCTCAACTGGAATGTAAGCTCTATGAGGCCAGGGGACAGACAAACTTTTTCAGCATAGAAGCCCAACTCACACGGGCCTCCGTAAATGAAATACTTACTGATGTGTGGCAAAAAGAACACTCCTTCATGCTACAAGTTAAGTACCATTAAATCTCTGAGGGGGAGAAGGATAGCAAGTAGAAATCACATGAGATGGGTATGGAAGAGCCTAAGGATGCGTGTGTGCTTACATGAGTGTGTGTGTGTGTGTGTGTGTATGTGTGTGTGTCTGTGTGTGTTTGTGTGTCTGTGTGTGTGTGTGTGTCTGTGTGTGTGTCCGTGTCTGTGTGTGTGTGTGTGTCTGTGTGTCTGTGTGTGTATGTGTGTCTGTGTGTGCGTGTGTGTGTCTGTGTGTGTGTGTGTGTAGATGCCCATGGAGGCCAGAAGAGGGTGACAGACACCCAGGTTGGTATAACCTGCCCAAAATGGGTGCTGGGAACCAAATTTGAGTCCTCTAGATGAACTGTAAGTGCTCTAAACTGCTGAGTCATCTCTCCAAACCTAAGGAAATAGGTTTCTAATGTTTCTTATGAATAACAAAACCCACTGCAATTGATGCAACATCCCTTGTGCTTCCTCCAGAGATGTTGTCTCTGGGAAAACCCATGGATGCGATTCTGATGCATAGATTCCGGAGCTTCTTTTGTAAACTCTCACTGTTAGACTTAAGCAGAGTGTACCCTAGCCCAGAGATTCGTATACACCCAAATGTCCATAAAAGGGACCATGAAGACTTTCTGGAGGAATCAGATGAGACAACCCCTTTCAAAGTTAAAATAAGAAAAAAGCCTAGCTAGAAGATTGATTATCTGAGGCCAGGTAAGAGTTCACCCTTGTGAAGAACCTCTACCACAAAAAAGTCTGGCTCCTAGGCAGGAACAGGTATCAATGGACAGAGTGATGCCTTCAAGTGATAACACTGTTGTACTACTTGAACCAGCTTTTCCAATGGACCTCAACCCAGAGGAACATCCCTCAGAGCCCCGTCACGTAGGCCCTGAGCAGGTTTAGGGGACTTTTATTTTCCTGTGAGAAATAATGTACTGAACAAACACAAATTAAATCTTTCTCAAACCCTATGGAGCAAAGGGGTAATGGGATAACTTCTGGGTTCCCTTTATGAAAATGTCTTTCTCACACAAGGCAGCATGGCTTCAGAGTGAGCATCTCAGAAGATGAAGAACAGAGATCTAGACTATACCCTCTGTTCATTTGAGTGTTACTCAAAACCGGTACAATGTGAGCATTCAAAGACTTATCACCTTAGCTTGCTGTCCCAGATTGGTGAGGTCTGAGGACAATGGGAACTCTTTGATCACAGAATATTAGCATTAGAAAGCTCCTAATTGTAGCCAGCCAATTCAGCCTATTTGTGAAACAGGAAAACATCACTCACATGGTTACATAGTACAGGATGCTAAACGCATTCATTCAATCCTTTAAACACTTTTTCCAACATCTACCACAAAACACCTCTGCATGAGAAAGTAGATAGATTCCACTCATAAAACATCAACCAAGCTCCTACTTTGAGTCTGTGACTGTAATGGATACAGGAGATATAAAGATAAATAATATGCAGACTTTCACTAGGCCATTGCTTAGTGGAGAAGAGGCAGGTTTATAAAGAGTAGACCACTTTACAATGTGCTAAACGTCATCCTTGATGTGTGTATAGTGTGGTTACAACACACTCACTTCACTTACGTGGAAAAAGCCATTGCCTTATTTATGATAAAAAGAATTCTAATAATGTGTGTTATGGTGGTTGAAGAAGTTTATTACTAAAGCACAATGGAGCAAACTCTGTAAATAAGCAGCGACACGTAAGCCCATACCACTACTCATTTCTGAGACTTACAATAAAATGTAGTCAGGCCACAGTGTAATAACACGATATACCCTTTAGAATGGATGGAATTAAAAGCCTGACCATATCAAGCGCTGGAGGAGACGTCAGGCAATCTGAAGTGTTGCTCCCTGCTGGTGAGGCAGTACAGTTCTAAGAATTAAAACACTTTGAAATATTCTACTTTAAAAGTTAATAATGTCTTCTGACCATGGCAGGGCTGTTACACCCATGAACTCTAAGCAATATGACTTGTCTGCACAAGATGACATCAGTCACCATCTATGGATGAAGGGCTCCAAAATGCCACACTCCTTGCTAAGGAGCTACTCGAAGTTGATGGCTCCTGGAACAGGAAGAGTCCTCCCATCTCTTTGGGAAGGAAGGTGGCTACTGGTAAGTTGCCATACCTCAGTAGATGACCCCACGGCCATAGGTATATGAACAACACGAATTTAACTTATTGGGCTATTAAAATCATAGAAAGAGGACATGTCCATTCTATTTCCCTTTCATGGTAAGCTTCATGTTGGGGGAGGGATCTAGAAGGAGGAATGCAGATGGGAACAGGAGGGATCAGGTGGGGGAGGATGAAGGGAGAGAGTACTGGGAGAGACAACTGGAATTTGGGGGCATCTCTGGGATGAGCTAGAAACCTAGAGCACTGGAAACTCCCAGGAATCTATGAGGTTGACCTTAGCTAAGACTCCTAGCAGTGGGGAATATGGAGCCTGAACTGGCCCTCTCCTGTAACCAGGCAAGACTTCTAGTGGTGGGTCTGGGACTCTAACCCAGCCACAAATCGTTCAACCTACAATTTGTCCTGCCTACAAGATGTGCTTGAGTAAAGATGAAATAGAAATTGTGGGAGTGCCCAACTGATGACTGGTCTAGCTGGAGACCCATACCCTGAGAGAGAGTTCCTCACTGAGTGCCAGGACCAAGAGGCTGGATACCCTAGAGACCTAGGATAGAACCAAACACAAAAGGAAAAAAAACTCAATGAAATGATTCCCAATGGTATTCTTCTATATTCATAGGTTGGTGCCTAGCCCAACTTTCATCAGAGAGGCTTCACCCAGCAATTGATGGAAACAGATACAGAGACCCATAGCCAAACATTAGGTGGAGCTTGGGAAATCCTGAAGAAGAGGGGAGGAAGGATTGATTGTAGGAGCCAGTGGTGTCAAGGGCACCACAAGAAAACCCACAGAACCAACTAACCTGGGCTCATAGGGGCTCACAGAGACTGAACCAACAACCAAAGAGCCTGAATGGGACCAACCTAGGCCCTCTACATATATGTTACACTTGTGTAACTTGGTCTTCATGTGGGACTCCTAGCAGTGAGAGCGAAGGTGTCTCTGACTTTGTTGCCTGATTTTAGGACCCATTCCTGCTGCCAGATTGCCTCATCCAACCTTGGTGGAGGAGAGGGTACCTGGTATCACTGCAGCTTGATATACCAAGGTTGGCTGATATCCGTGGGATACCTGCCTATATATGAAGACAAAATGTGGAAGAAGAGTGGATGGGGTTACGGGGGCAGGGGGAGGGGATGACTGGGAAGAGTGGAGGGAGGGGAAGCGCTGGTTAGGATGTAAAAGCAAGATAATAATTTAAAAATGTTTAAGAAGAGAACGTGAACTTGGGAAGAAGATGTGTTGGGGGTTCTAGGAAGCTGGAACAATGGAGTGAAGATGGATATAATCAAGACATATTACATACATATAAGAAATACATGTATTTCTTATTTTTCAAAAGCAAGAAAAAGTTAAAACCTACTAATATAGCTACTGTATGATCCTCCGGTCTTTCTTGCCCTGGGTACTTGCCTAGAAAAGACTATATGAGTATTCCCCACAGCTTTATTGGTAGTCACCCAAGTCTGAAAGGCTCTGAACGGTTATCAGTGGGGAACTAAGGAGACCCATGGCCATCAGTTCATGGAATGTGGCAGAACAAACCGCCTGTAGAACCTACAACACAGATGAATCTCAAATCAATTATGCAAAGCAAAAGATGCCAGACAAGGTGTGGCTATACAGTAACTCCATCTTCATGTGATTCTAGAAAATGGAAAGTGAGCTACAGAGAAATGATGCAGATTGGCAGCTTCTTGTGAGGCCCAGTAGCACAGGTGGGCGGTAGGGAGAAACTTCAGAAGAGCTCAGTGCATCTCTCAGTGGTGGTGCGTTACATCTTTTTTATGTCAGAGCTCAGCAGAGTCTTGATCTTCAGCTTACCAATGATGCCGATGAAAACTAAAGACATAGTAATGATGAATCTCAAAGAATGTGAAAAGAGGTTGGTCTTACAGGCCCCAGCTCAGAGTGTGACTCCCACTAACCTTCACCACTACCACCCCCACTCTAGATGCATAGCCATGCACAACCCTCTCAGCTTCCCTGCAGTTTTCTTACCTAGCAAATGGGGATAATAGTTCCAGGCCTACTATTGTATGGGATCCACAAAAAGCAACTAATAGAACAGACATAGAGACCCTTGTGAAGTTTTGAACCACCATGTACTGAGTGGGGACTGACTTCATGAGCACCGGCTAGATGCTCTAGAGAAGCAATTAGCTCTCTGAAGGCCTGTCAGAAGAAAGATGACAGGGAGAAAGAAAAAAAAAATACATACACACATATCCACCAGGGACCCATGATCGCCCATCAAAGAAAGCTGCTGAGGACAGAGGAAAGGATGGGGTAGGCGAGGAGAGCTGAACAGACAGCAAAGACAATTCAGGGGGGGGAGCTGGGCTGAAGAATCCAACTAGAAGAATCCATGACCAGAAAGGATGATGCCAACAGATAAGGGAAAGGAAAGCAGTGGGCAGAGAGTGGCTGCGGACTGGGCAAGAAAGAGTTCTGCGGAACACAAGGCTGGGAAGTCAGGCTCTGACTCAGATAAAAGCCACACATCGGCTTCTGGATGGAGAAACTCTTACCTTGATTACTCCTGCATCTGCCTACCTCTCCATGTTCCACCCGCCCACGCCCTCCCACCAACTCATGCCCCACTTTCTGCAGGTACTACCCAGAGAGAATGCTTGCTCCTCCCTCAGCTTACTGCCCTGTGTTCTCCCAGCTTCCCTAAACCTGCACTCCACTGGCTTCCCCATGGTGCCCTTTCCTAGCACCTGGCTCTGTCTTCGCAGTGTGGATCTCTGATGTACTTGCCTTGCTTCCTGGAATCACAGCTCATGCCAGTCTCATCCATCTCATTGCACCCTCCACCTGGGGAGAACATATCTACTCCGCTTTCCCTTGCAATCTGTGCTCACACACGGAAGCAGGATGGAAGGAGGAGTACATGTAGATCATGTGAGAAAAAGAACTTTGCTAAAATCTAAAGAATTAAAGAGCCAAAGACATGTATATGCAGACAAATAATCCATATGCCTTGCTTATTTCCTCTGTGATGGAGTCTTGCTGTTTTGTGCAAGCTGATCTTGAACTTCTGGGGTCAAGTGATTCCTTCACTAACACTATATGAGATACTATACACTGTACTGCCTCTTCCCAAGGCTCAGAGATTATTGTGGAAGAGGAAGCAGAAAAGGTGTAAGAGCCAGAGGTGAGATTATTGTGGAAGAGGAAGCAGAAAAGGTGTAAGAGCCAGAGGTGGTGGATGACTACAAGGAAAGAGTGCCTTTTTAGACCCAGCAGACAGCTGCACATATAACCCATAATGGTCGTGCCAACATGCACAAGACCTATGTAATCCCAGGCCAGTCCAAGTACCAGCATGGAGATAGCAGCTGGGCATGAAATTCCACCGTACCCATGGAGCTATTGGTAATTGTTAACTTCTGGAAGAGGAAGGGATGGCTTTCTCTAACACTGTTGCCCCTGGTCAGTCAACCATGCTTCAGTGGAAGACCACATATCCCAGAATATTTGAGCAGCACAAATTGCTCTTGATGTGTTAAAAAAAAATTTTTTTAGAGGACACAAAGTTAGGTATATAGGGAAGGGGGTGGATCTGAGAAGAATTGGTGGAGGGAGGTAAATAGGAGCAAAACATGTTTGAAATTTTCAAAGAATTAGAGTAGAAGTCAGTACTGCTCAACTGTATAGCCTAAATGAAATGGTTCAAAATGGCTCCCAGAGTAGCAAAGGCCAAGTGTTAACACCAAACTGTCAAAGGCAAGGTAAACATGCTTATGTAATGGACACCACAGCCAACGCATCTTTCCTAATGGTCTTACTGACCTAGTAGACCTTCAGTGCTGGGTAATTAATCATGGTGTTCCCAGAAGTGAAATGTATAGGAAACCTACTAAGTTCTTGTTACAACTGGTCAAGTAGAAAAATTCCAGGACAAATGAATAAAAAGCTGCCGTGAATCGTAGCAACAGGAAATTATGGTCACTCAACCAACTTCCAGACTTGAGCCAGTTTACATACCCCAAACCCCTGAATGAAGGGGAAGACAGGCCCCTTGAGAAGGGACCTTGTCACAATACCAGACATGTATTATTAATCTTTCCCCCATCCTTTCCCAAAGGGACCTATGACATTCAACTTAGGGTAACTGTACATTGGGGAAAAGAAAATAATCAGACCTTTCAGGGCTACCAGACACTAGCTCTGAATTGACCTTGATTCTGGGAAGCCAAAAGTATTGAGATTCTCCAGTTAACTCAGAAGCTTATGGAGGTTAGGTGATTAATGCAGTTTTAACCAAAGTTTGACTTACAGTCCAGTGGGTCCCCAAACTCATCTCACGGTTATTTGCCCAGTCCCAGAATGTACAATTGAGACAGATAGAAGTTGACAGAATCACACAGTCTTCCTAATCTGTGGAGTGAGGGTTATTATGGTGAGAAAGGGCAAATCAAAGCCTCTGGAGTTGCCGTTACCAGGACAAAGACTGAAATGGTTAAGAGGTTAAATGAATGGGGTCTATGCAGCACACCCAGAGGGTTCCACCTGGCTATGCAAATGTGGGTGGCATAAGGATGACCTGGGTCTTCCTGGAGTAAATCTAAGCAAGTGGTAAAGTTTCATCTAAGGCTAAATACTGACAAGAGACCAATAGCCAACAAGTTTATAAACCCTGAGCACCTCGAATAAAGGAGCACCGTACAGGGAAGTTGTAGAAAGAGAATCCAAGAAGGCTTGAAACAGTTAAGAGATAAACACAGAGCCACAGGCACGTATCTGTAAACTGTTTTGTTATTTGTTTGTTTCTTTCCCTCTTTTACAGACATGAACACCAAGAGGCAGAGAGATGAAATAATTTGCCTGATATCTCAATATTCATGATAGACAGAATCAAGTTGTGTCTCAACTTCAAAGCCTGCCTTCTCAGTCAGCTCACTCCTTCCAGTTTTAAAAGGAAGGCTCTGTCCAGCTTTTTCTTTGGTTCTTTGAGCTCAATAAAATCAACTGATGGATCACCAAGAAAATCCACTGCTATCAGTGATCTGCATTCCCTTCCCAAGCTCCTCAGGTTGCAGAAGGCACGTAATCTTCCATGCCCAGGCTAAGAAACAAGAAAACCTGTAAGTCATTCAACTCCATAAGCCAAAGGGAGCTTCTTTTCAGCTTACACCAGCAGGAATGGCTCTAAATTAATATTTTGACATCCGTCTTCATTCACTGTACAGGCTGCTCAGAGCTGCGTCTTACCTGAGTGAGCTGGGAACAGCCAACTCCAGTGAAGCAGAGGGTCAGAGGAGGCATGACCTCCCAGGTCAAATGATTGCTGTGGCAGATCAGAGACAGCTTCTCCTTTAAGCACACAGGCTGTCCACATCCACTGCCCAGTTTCCATAAGGGCGGTATGTAAAAGTGTAATCTCCCCTATAATCAAAAGTACTGGGACACTGATTAGTTGGCCACTGGAGCACATGTTAACAATCGACAAAGTCCTTCCAGCCCCCAACATGTATACCAGCCACTTAGCATCTTGCCATGGCCACATGAAAACTTGGCATCAGTGTTTAGCTTGACATCTACAAGATGGGGTAGAGTGGGAAAACAGGGAATAGAAACTGAGTGTGTATTACATGCCATGTCCCTGAATTTTCAAACAGTCTCCACCCAGGTACCTACATCTGATATCATTTTACTGATGTTAAAAGCAAGGTATGGAGAAATTAAGTTGCTCAAAGTCACAGGGTCAGGACAGGGAAGAGTACATTCAAATACATATCTGTCAAGCTTCAGGTCCATCTAGTCACTAGATTCTAGAGACTATGGGTTTAAGAACCATATTTGGATGAAGAGTCTAACACAAAATATCTAGACCTATAGTTAATGAATTACACCATTGATAAGGACAGAGCATAAGCCATAGAATGGCTTCGATTCATTAATACTGGTTATTTAAGAGAGCATTTAAAGACTTGGATAATGAGTTGCCATTGCTGTCACATCTAAGCATGACATAGAAATACAATCAGTTTGATCTATAGTAAATATGAAGTAAAATTCTCCTCAACTCAGACTTCTAGGTTCACAATCTTTATACAGTTGGGTCTGGAGATATGCAGTCATTCAAAGGAACAGCAGTCAAAGGTGAAGTTTACGTGTGAAGGGTCTTGGAGACTCACTGTTGCTATGTGCTCTGGGACAAATTCCCCCAATGCCTCCCATGAGAGCTAAAGGGGATTACCTGCATGAAACACTTAGCCCAATGCTATGCACAAAGGAAGCACTTGACGAATGCCAGGCACTACATTGTCTAAATGCTCTGTCAAACCAAGCTCATGTCATTATGAACCTTATTACTTCTCTTTTATTGGTGCCATTTTCTTTGGGTTCCATTAGTAGCCTTATTTTAAAATATGAACATCTTCCCATAAGAAAGACATAGTTACCTCAGCTCAATGTACCATTTTAATGGCAGTAATGACTAAGTCACTGGTAACTGACAGCACAGCCGACTAGGGAAGGGAAGGGCTATAGAGTTCATGGAGGTGTATATGTGGAGGGAGCTCATGAATATAGCCTCCGGAGAAACATGCTTAGTAGGAGAGTACCTTAACATGCAGGATTCTAGAGATGTGAAATCTGGGCTGAGAATGGCCACTGTGGATAACTGTCTTGAAGAAGGTAGAGGAGAGACATAGTCAAGTCAGCAGCACAGAGCTGGGTAAGACACAGAAATCTAGTACAAGACCATCTGGATTTCTCCCCATTTAATAACTGACCTTAGAAAAAAATACATTAAGATCCTATGCCTTGACTGTTCCATCTGTAAAGCAGGCATAAGAAGTTGTATGCATGAAATTCACAGGCAAATGGATGGAATTAGAAAAAAAAAATCACCCTGAGTGATGTAACCCAGACCAGAAAGACAAACTTGGTATGTACTCACTCATATTTATATTAGCTATAAATAAAGTATAACTATGCTACAATCCACAGACCCAGGGAGACTAGGTAACAAGGAGGTACATGGAGGGACCCCTGGGTCTCCCTGGGAAGGGGAAATAGAAGAGATTTCATGAGTGGACTGAAGGCAAGTGGGGATGGGAACCTGAGCAAGTGGGGTCGAGAAGGAGAGTACTGAAAGAGACTAGTGGAAAAGTGGGGAATCTTGGGATCAGATAAAAGCCTGCCACAAGGGAATCTCCCAGGAATCTATAAGGATGACCTCAGCTAAGACTCCTAGCAATTGCAGAGACATAACCTGAACTGGCCATCTCCTGTGACCAGATTGGTGCCTAGCTCAATTGTCATCAGAGAGTTTTTATCTAGCAAATGATGGAAACAGATGCAGACACACAGCCTAACATTAGGCAGAGTTTGAAGAATCCTGCAAAAAAGGAGGAAAAAGGATTGTAGGAGCCAAAAGAGGTCAAGGACACCACAAGAAAACTCACAGAATCAACTAACCTGAGCTCACAGGGGCTTGCAGAGATTGAACTGACAAGCAGGGAGCCTGCATGGGACTGACCTAGGCACTCTGCATATATGTGACAGTTGTGTAATTTGGTCCTCTTGTGGGACTCCTAATAGTGGGAACAGAACCTGTCTCCAACTCTTTACTGCCTTTTGGGACCCTACTCTTCTTACTGGGTGATCTTACCCTGCCTTAATACATGGGTAGGTGCTAAGTCTTACTGCAAATTGATATGCCATGTTTTGTTGCTACTTATGGGAGACCTGCCCTTTCCAAAATCGAAACAGAATGGGGAGTGGATTGGGGTGTGGGAAAAGAGGGAGGATGGGGGGAAGGGCCTGGGAGGAGAGGAGGAAGGGGAAACTGGGGCCAGCATGTACAATCAATCAATCAATTAATTAATTAATTAATTAAAAGAAGTTTTGCATGTGTTTGTGTGTATATGTGTATATGTGCATATATGTATATATGTGTATGTGTGTATGTGTATACAGCTGTATGTGTATATTTGTGTATATGTGTGTATATGTGTATACGCACACAACAACAACCACAGAGTATTGTTACAACTGCCATAAGTACTAAAAACAGCAACTGAGCATTCTAACCGGAAACATCCCTCTCAGAACTTCCTGCTATCAATTTCAAGGCACTCCACGTGAGGGTATGAGAATGACTCATCACAACCTCAGTGTCACTGCTGGAAACATCAGTATTTGACAGGTCACTAAACTCAGCGCTACACACTAATGACAAGACTTTAAAAAAAAAAGTCAATCTTCCTCTAGCAGTGACTCCTAATTGCTCCCCCAGATCCCTTGGGGGTTGTATTTGGAGACTTTGGCAGGCAAGGAACATCATTTGCCCAGTGTAGCTTTGGGCCTTGTCCACTGTGGGAACACCTTGCTGCAGAGGGCTCCTGCCTGAAATCTCTGCCTCCTTGGGGTAACTCTGCTGCAAAAAGGGACATCATTATGAATTTGACATTATCACCCTTAAAAACATACTGCAAATAATGAGAAATGCTCAGAAATTCCCCACAAGCCAGAGGACAGAACCTCAACTTTAGAAGGACGCTAAAGTCCAACTTTGCCAGGCATGTGACAAGTCTGGCAAATGGATAAATGCATCACCAATCAGGTTAAACCTACGACAGTGCAATGACCAAAATTGAAGCCAAGAATGGCAAGTGATGTATTTGATGTCTTAAGTTAGAAGAAAGGTAATTGTAGACCAAGTAAGATATTTCATTGTAATTGTCAACTATTTTAAGGGAAAGAGAGGCTGAAATCCATACATTTGAGGCATCTTATAGATAAAAAATAGAAGACTTGAAACGAGAAGAGAAAAAAGCAGACATGTTGGTGCCTCTCAAACCATACTACATAGACAAGATTCTGCCTATGAGGATAGTCTGGCTACAACTTGAAAACTGTCAAGCTGTCCATGCCCCCAACGTCCTAGTATTGTCACGCCCCCAACCCAGTCACTTGGTGACCTCTGCTGGCTTCCCTCGGGTAATACACAATTGGTGCAAGTGATTCACAAGCCCTCCAAAGAAGGATCATTTTGATCCAACAAGTCTTTGGAAGTCCATACCCAAATTACATGTGATCTAATACTTTTCCATTGAAGGGAAGCAAGTTTCCATTGGAGAACTGGCTTGTTCCTGGGCTTGAGAGACAAAACACAAGACAAAGCATCTTTCAGTACCCAAAATTAAGGTGCACCAAAGAACAGTTTACAAGCATGTCAAAGGGACACAGAATCCAATCTGCCAGAGCTCCTAGCAGTCAAGGCTGGAGTCCCCTGAGCCAAAAATAAATAGTGGTCCCAATTACTTCCAAAATCTAAAACAAATAGACATATGTCTACATTTTATGCTAGTAAAATAATAATTGATTGGATGAATGCATGACTGAATGACTGAATAAAAACTTCCTTATAGAAGAATTCCAAATAATGTAAGTTGTTATTATTGTTAAGCTCAATGAGGTAGAACTATATTCCTTGCTACTTTTGAGTGTGGGCTTGAAGATGGCTTGCCTCCAAGGAAAGTACATAGAAAATGGAAAAGACAGTAACTTCACCAAGGAGAAATTTGGTAGATTATACCTAAGCCAAATGACCAAGGTTAGCACCGCATATCCACCAAGGAGTCATGTTAATATTGTATTGCATGCCTTTTGATGATTTGGGATGGCATCCCCTCTCTGGACGTGATGGTTAACAATGATTGCTAGCTTGATTGGACTCAAAATCTTTTGGGAGACTGAAAAAGCACACATATCTTGACATATGTGTGAGAGCTTTTACCAAGCTGTGGGAGCTCAGGTTAATTTTCATTCAGGATAGATTTAAAAGTCCAACAGATTTTAGGAAGGGGTGGAGATGCAGGAGGGAGGATATAGTTGGAGGAAATGAGTTCTAGTCTCCTCTATTATTGATTAGTTCTACTTCCTGCTTGCCAAGAGCTGAGCTGCCTTGCTGAGGATCTACTTACCAAGATGGACTCAAACCCTGTGAAAACATGAGCAAATAGGGATCCCCCTTCATGTTGTTTTTGCAAGACTTTTGATTTGGTCACAGTGATGAAAAATTAGTCAGCACACTGAGTTGTTCCTTCTGAAAAAACAAATGAATAAATAACCTCAATCTAATCATGGAGAGACAATCAGAAAAGTATATTAGAAGGAATGTTTCACAAAATGTAAAACTGATCACTATTGCTCAAAATTACCAATGCCAAGAAAAGATTGAGCAAGTGTCCTAGAGAAGAAGAAGTTGGAGAGACGGCCCCAGACATATTTGGCATTCTGGGCTCCTGGGTGTGTCATCCTGGAATAGGAGAAAAATGGGAGTGGACAAATCTGGTGAGATATTTTTTTTTTTAAGATCTGAGTTCTAGTTGCAGGAATATCACAGAAATTAGCTCCTTCATGTAGACAAACTTACCATGGCCATGTGAGATGTTAGCATTGTGAAGCACTAGACGAGGCAGCTACAGATACATCTTCTACTATATTTCAACTATTAAAAGAAACCTAAAATTACTATGAAAATTTTAAATATATTTATTTATTATTTAAAATCATATGAGGTTATGTAGCATATATGAAATAGTCATTGAAGAGGCCTCAAAGAAGAAATTTAAGCCCTATGGTTGTGGGGACATTTCTAAATGGAGATATCTCCCCAGGACTTCATCACTGTCTTAAGGATTGAATGCCTAGGTGATGGACCAGCAGTGTTGCCTCAGGTCATCAATTTCCACCAATCAAGGAATCTTCCTGGGCCATTAGACACACAATAAGAAGCAGCAGGTTCATGTGCTACTTGATAGACTTACCTACAATCCCTTCCATAAGAAAAATGGGAAACCATATCATTGTGCTTCTATGCTAACAATGACAAATCACCCTGCTATTTTGTCTTAGTGTGTGTTGCCACATGACTTGTCAGAGTTTGTTGAAATAGCCAAGTAGCTCATGAAGAAATAAAGAATGGAACTGAGATTGTGGGCAGAAGCATGTTATAATTTAGTAAGAAGGCAGGATGGCCATTTCATTTTTGTCATGGAATCCCTCATAACTGAACTAAAATATTACCCTTATAAATCCAGCATATAAATTAATGCTTCTTGGCATCCTGCTGGCATTTTGCACGGCTGGTCATTCATTCCTTTTCAATGTATTTCTCCATTAGGCCTTCATGACACCACGGTTCCCCGGTTCTCCTTCCATTTCACTGGTCCTCCCTCAGGCTTGTGTGATGGAAACTGCTCTTCTCCCAGCATATAATATTGCAGTAAACCAAGGCTTGATCTCCATCCTCTCTTTCTCCAGTCAGTTCCCTTAACATCATGTAGATGCCAAAATGTTCTCAAACGTATCTATTTTACTCGGATGTCTTTTTTCACCTCCAGACTCACATCCCAAGGTCTTTCAAATGTATCTGCTAGGTTACCTTCTAGAAAAATTGAGCCAAACTGTCCAAAGTGAAGCTACTGATCTTTGCTCATTCCAAAACTCTCCAAGGTCTACTCTACTCACATCTTCTCTATTGAGGCAACTCAGTTCTTCCAATCCCTCAAGCCACAAATATTGCAGTCCTTTCTGACTCATACTCTCCCAAGACTTGAACATTTTTTTCTCTAAGATATATATAGAACCCAACCTCTTCTAGTGCTGCAACGACCAGCCTGGTCTGATCCATCATCACTTCTTGCCTGGGCGATTGTGATTATTTCTAACTGGCTTCTCTGCTTAATCCCTCTTATAGCCAACTCTAAGCAAGCATCCGGAATATGTCAAATTATGTCAACTCTGTTCAAAAATTCTGTAATGGTTCCCCCACATGACTCAGAGGGGAAGCAAGAGTGTTTCCTAAGCCTGATGTGAGCTACCCTCCAGTGCCTCACAGTCCACACCTCCATGATACCAGAATGACGCTGCTCCCTCTATACCAAGGATTTATGTATAAATTGTAGGATTTATAAATAAAATAGAGGGCACTCAGCTACATGTGAATCAGATAATGACATGAGCCATGAAATTGAGGGCATTTAATTTGGGGTATCCTTATGCCAAAAATCATTTGTTATACAAAATTTAAAGTTCACTAGACACATGTTACTTTTATTTGCTAAATATGGAAAGTGTACCAAGATGCCTATTTATCCACAAAGCCTACCTTGATTTTCTTCTGTGAAACTATATATACACCAGTCTCCATGTTTTTTCAACCCAGAGTTCTAGATAGTTTATCTGTTTGTCACATTTACCTCTGTCTCTCTAAACTTTAATGCCAAATTCCTAAAGGATAGTAACATTCATTCATTACATTGCAAGAACCCACTGAGCAAACAGTCATTGAAAATGAGGGCTATAAGGGATTTAAGATTGGTTGATTTTTTTTTACTGTTGTATCATGTGTAGGAAACCCATGACCATGTGTAGTACACACTTTTTTTTTTTAACATTGAGAATCATATTTGGTAACACATATAAATCACACCACTAACTGGGTGAGATTCTAGACATTGAAGCTAGGTCTGGCAAACTTGGAAATCAATTTTTTTTCTTGTGCCAGGTGACGATAAAACAGATCTTGTTAAGAGGAAATTTTGTATTTATTCATCTTTTGATGGGAATTATACAAAAGCTCAATTTGGTGTGTGAAGCACATTTAATTTGGGAAAACGATCCTCAGACCATTGATCTTGGTTTGTAGTAAATGCCATCTTGTAGTTGTATGGAACAGAATGTCAGTGATTACTCTCCTTGGCTCTGCAGGCCCTGTCCTCTATCAAAGCTGCCTGAACTCATTTGCTCTGTCTCACGTACAAAGCATGCATTTGTTAAATTGTTTCAAGATGTCTCCAAGGTACAATTTTGTTTTATAGTCACTGTCATCCCAAACTATTTAATGTTAATTTCTTACAGCCTACTCCACTGTCGACTTCCCTCATCACTGATATTTATTTCCCAGCGAAATGTGCATTTATTTGTTGACATTTTTATTAAATTAGACTATAATAAATCTGCCTGCATTTATATCTATTTCCCCGTGTGTTCAAGAATTCAAGGCAAGATGATGTGTTTATTAACTGGATGACCAATTGCAGAGAGAGCAACAGTGAAAGGCAAGTGCTCTGAGTTAAAACCTGGAGTGAGATGGGATGGTAACTAAGCCTGAACAGCCCCTTGCTGCTCTCTTGATGCATCCCAAAGACTAGGACTGACTTTTTTCTGAGATGGATTCACAAAGTCCAGGCTGTCCTCTGACTCAATAGTAAGTTGGCCTTGAGCTCCTTGCCTCCAGCTCCCAGGTACCTGTATTGTAGGTGAGCACCACCACACCCAGTGCATGCAAAGCTGGTGATCTGACATATGGCCTCATGCATGCTAGGCAGGGACTCTACCAACTGAGCTATGTCCCCAGACCTAGTATTGACTTTGATATCTGCACTGTTTGAATAAGCAACTCCAGATTGACAGACCAAGACACCCTTATCCATCTATTGACCATTGGGAATCTATAAAGAGGGATCACATGCTAAGAAAACCCTGGTGTATGTATGGGGAACCTGGCACAGGACTTACATCCCATATTGCCTCAGCAGCAAGTAAAAATAGGTTTCAAGTCAGATCAGAGCATGAACCCCAGCTTGACAGCTTGCTGTCTGACTTTGCCTAAGTCACTTAATTTGGCTAAGTCTGGAATGTGCTTTCTATGTCCTGGGCTCTAACTATATTACTAGCCATGAACAATGCTTATAACAGGTGATGGGCACACACATGCTCAGCACTGTGCTAGCCTACTGTCACTGCTCCAACAGTACTATTATAACGTCCTGCTTTGCTCTAGCTACACCTATTTCTTCTCCAATTTGTTTCTGTCTGGCTTCTGCCGCCTCCTCTCTTGTACTTGATCATCCTGTGTTATCTTCACAGGAGCTATGATTCAGAATGATGACTGCACCGAATCAAATGTAGAGTGCCTTCCTTTGTACTTAGGATAAGATGTTCCCAATACACTGGAGGGCACCTTGAGGAGCTCCAGTAGTGGAGAGTTCCACCCAGCCTGATCCCAAAGCCAAAGGATCTCCCTTTGATCGTGTCATGCTCTTGCCAGAGCTGCAGCAACTTGGATGAACTAGCTTAATGTCTCAGAGATTCAGTACAAAAATGCAGGAAATAAGAATAACTCCTCAGCCTGCTACCTCCTGGGGGATTGCTTAGTAAGCTGCACAATGCTGGATAGATATTCAGGGATGTCCTTTTCGGCACTCTTGGCTTTGAAGGGGAAGAAACTTTAGCAGAATTCAAATTGGAGGAAGAAGAAAATAGGACAGTGATTATGTTTTATGATTATGTGACTATGGCTATCAGGGTCAGCAGCAGAATGGGCAGATGCTGTCTCCTTTGGGGAATTCATGGGCTATATTACATTATTATGGATATCTTCATATTTGACCCCAGATGACAAACAGTTACTTAGGATAGGTCCCAGAAGTGGTTTCATTTTGATTTTCTACTAACTAAACAGTACTATTCAGTCAAAGTTATTCCAAAGTAACAGAGCTAAAGCAGCATGCTACTGCCCCATCAGAGGGCAGAGGGCTATATTAATCTACCTTGAACAAACAATGAGGTTATGGTGAATGCAGTAGGATATTAGCTTCCCTGCATGCAACTAAGGTTTGAGTCATTACCCAGTCAGTAAATTACATGTGCTTGAAAACACATGTGTCAGTCGTCAGTCTTCAGTCCTGGAACCTAAACTGTGATAAGCTTGTGTGGAACAAGTGTTGATGGAGAGAACTGTAGAATAGAAAGCCTGTGGGTCAGTGTGCCAGGTAAGAAAGAACACTGATGTCAGCTGGGCTTGCTGGCACAGGCCTGTGACCCCAGCCAGTTAACTGAGCCAAGAGGAACACAGTTCATGTCCTGCCTGGAGTACATAGTGAGGACAAGGCCAGTCAGAACTATTTAGTGGGGACATGTCTCAAAATAAAAAGTGAAAAAAGAGGCCAGAGGATGTGACTAAGTTGTGGAGCATACAAACCTAGTATGTATGTTACCCTAGGTTCACCCCCCAGCATCAGCACCGCAACAGAGGGGCACAGAGACAGAGGCAGAGGCAGAGATAGAGAGACTAAACCTGGATTCATAGTCAAAACCTTCTTGCCTCAAGCCTTAGCCTTAGCCATCCCAGTCATAAAAGGGGCACTAAGTTTTCCAGAGTTATCTTAATATTGAATATATATTTTTGGTTGTGAGCCTAGCCTTTAACGGCTGAGCTATCCCTCCAGCCCAATATTGAATATATATGAGCTGAGAAATTATGTAGGAAAATTAAAGGCGCTACATATATAACTGCTGGAAACAAATGAGGCAATTTGCAAGGGAAAAACCTTGGTTGGGAAGTTTTTTAACTCCCTATCTTTCTGTAGATGTGGCTCCCTTGCACAGTACAAACAGCCCCAAGGTTAAGCTCAGAAAATCTCCTAAGACGTTCACATCCACCAATGAATGGATATGGACTTTGGGTCTCCCCCTGCCAAGGGGCTTTCTCCTATAGAAAATGGAAGCAACCCTTTCTTAGCTCCCAAGGGTTAGATAAACTATACTGAAATAAGGGGAGAGATGCAAAAGTATCTTGTAAACAATCTCTCAACAACATAAAAAGTTTCCTTCAGCACCTTTGTGAGCATTTTTTTATATTTTAATAGAACAGTGCTTTCCTTTTTTCTTTTTACCTTTTCTTTCTTTCATCTATTCCCCTTTTTGAGTTAGGTAATAAATTAAAGTTTGTTCATAAAAGTGAAATATTGAATGAGGATTCCTTTGATCACCTACCCCAACTCTTTTGAGCCTTCCAAACACCTACTCCATTTCCCCAAACTTCTCAAAGCCTATCTCCTTTCCACTTTTCCTTATTCCTGCAGCTGTTCTTAGTTATGTCTTGGAATGAAAGCCATACACCTTACCATGTCCTGACATCCCTGCAATGGAGACCCTGTCTCCTTCATGGCTCCCTCTCTATTGATCTAAGCAACTGTCATTCCAGAGGTCTGTACTTCCAGCACATTTGAGTCCTGCCTGAGGATCTTTACACACAAGGACATATTTTTAATACCTGAAACACACTTCCACAGTGTGCTTAATTTCAATTTACTGCTTAATTTCAATCATTCAGCTTCAATTCAAGCCTGACCATTTGGAAGGGGCATTCCTGGGACACAGTGACAGGAACCCCAGGACTTCAGTTACCCCATGTCGTGTCTTCTTACAACTTTGTGTAACTCAAACCAGCAGTCCTCAGGCAGAGCAATTCTGCTGTCTGAGGAAATGTTTTAAAAAGATACAGAGACAATTTTGACTGGCATGGTGATTAAAAGCCATGTTGGCATTTGGTCGATAGAGATAAAAGATGGTCAGCATCCTGTGAGCATTAGATGAGACTGCACAGTGAGACTGCCCCCTCCCCCGATACCAGTGGATTCCTGTGGATCAGCATTAATTTTCATCCTTATGTGTGGAACATGGGCTCCTGTATTAGTTTCTAATTACGGTTGTAACACACTGCCACAAACTTGGTGGCCTAAAACACCTGGATGCTGTTCTTTCACGTTTCTGGAGATCAGATGTCTAAAATCAAGATGTTGAAAGGATGGGTTCACTGTGGAGAGCTCAGGGAAGAATTTTCACATTCTTCAACCTCAAAAAGGCACCCACCTCCCATAGCTCATGACCCCTTCCACAAACTGTACCAATCTATCACTTCTATTGTCACATCTCCTACTAATGACTCATAAATGACCTTGATTGGGCAACTTCTTTGTATTGAGGTTTTCAATTTAACCACATCTGCAAATTCCTTTCTATCATTTGAGGGAGCATTCACAAATCCAGGGTTTAGGATTCAGATGTCTTTAGGTATCCGTCATTCATTTCCCCCACCAATGCAGAAGAGCAAGGTGTCCATCATTCATTCTTCCTACTGATGCAGAAGAGCAAGGTGTCCATCATTCATTCCCCCTACTGATGCAGAAGAGCAAGGTATCCATCATTCCTTCTCCCCACTAATGCAGAGGTGCAAAGTGTCCATCATTCCTTCTCCCCACTAATGCAGAGGAGCAAGGACCTTTATCTTGGCCAATGTTACAGGTCCAGAGTACAGCCCAAGTCTTAGCATGCAGAAAGTTCACAAAAAAATACCTGATGCTGGATGAATGAAAGTCCTGTCCATTGTTTATGGCAGCTGATAAACTCATCAGTTGGCAGGCTTACATGTGAATGTGACCATATAAAATAAAGCTGTAGTATAGACCAATGCTGTCACCTCTTATGGAATATAGATTTATTCACACTGAAAACTCCTTTGCAACAAGCAAAATTCTTCTTCAGATATAGTAATGTGACTTTGTCAGCATCTGCCCAACCCTGAACTTTCAGAATAAATCTTTCCATGAGATGCTCCTAGCCATCAATCTTTCCACTGGTTATTTTCACAAGGAATTGATTCTAAATGAGGAAAGGAAGTTAATCTCAAATGTTCATACTTTATAGCTTAACACAGTCTTATTTCAAAATGATGTAACCATTATTGCTGTTGAGGTAAGTGACGTTTTAAGTGTTCTCCTTGGAAGTTGTATCTGGAAGAATATAACATGCCTTAGTCTATTTGTGCTGCTATAACTAAACAGCTAAGAGTAGGTGAGTTAGAGAGAGTAAAAATGTCATTGTTCTGGAGACCAGGAGGTGTACATGCAGGATGTTAGCAGGTTCAGGGTCTACCAAGACCTTTTCCGCATGGATGGCACTGTTCAGTGATCCTCTCATGAAAAGAAAGATGGAAAGGCCAGAAATGCATGTCATCTGGTAAGAGATGTTCTTTCTTTCCAAAATGGAACCTTGTCACTACAACCTTCAGAGGGAACAGGGATAAACATATTGTCATAAGGCAAAAGGCACAGAAGAACCAGCTGGCTCTCTGAAATTTTCCTTTTTAATGAAGATATCAACCCTACTCATGAAAGCATAGTCCTTAGAGTTTAATCATACACACACACACACACACACACACACACACACATACACACACACGCACACACACACACTGACTCCACCTTTTAATGTCATCACCCTCAGAGTTAAGGGGACACTTTCAAACCACAGTGTGACAATATAACAGAGGTTATTCACAAAAGAACAGGATGGGACACAGACTGTAAACCACAATATTTACAAACTTTGTCCTTTGGAAGCTTTTCCTTGACTCAACTAAGAAGAGTATGACAAGCCATAAATTTCCTAAGGCCAGTCTGACATATACAGTTTACAAACTCGTCCTTCATATGTACTGCCCCTTGACACTAGCCTGCCATAGCCTTTGTGCTAAAGGAGGTCAGATAAAATGGACACAGACAAATCTCAGAGGCTCAGAGGATAAGAACAAGACAGCAAAGGCTGCACAGTATTACAAATCAGATCTCGATTTTCCACCCAAGGCACTCGTAGGTCACCTTACTGCAGACACACACGCAGTCATGTTGCTTCCAGGACTGGATACTCAGAGCCCAGAAGGGAAGTCAGAGTAGGGCTCTGTAGCTAGGAAGTTTGTAGGACTCAAGTGGAACTCAACTATGGGAGAAATGTCTGCCCTTCAGGATTCCTATACCCGACAAAGTTTTTAAAAAGAGGGAGAGAAAGGATTCTAGAACCTTCCTGCATGAGTTTAACCTACATCAACAAGGGCTCCCTCAGCTGCAAATAAAATAAATGCAAGTGAGAGGAGGGGAATAATGGAAAGGAGAGCTGGGGAAACAAAAAGTGAATCCCTGTCTTTGTCAACCCCTAAATGCATCAAAGGGAAATTCTCATTCATGCAGCAGATTGTATCAGTGACTAACTTCAAGGAGGACTTCTGCCGAGCTCTGGAAGGTTTCTTCTTTTCTATGGAAATTCAGCTTAATTTGATTCAAGGAAGCAGGGGCCCATCTAAAGGAGTCAGTGATAACAGCAGCTACTGAGTAGACAATAACCACTCACTGGTGAGCACTAGATGGCCAGCCCACTCCCCCTGTCACCATGGAAGCAAGAGGCAATCATTAATGCTTTTTACAGATACATCAGGGTAGGACCTGGGAAATAGCCTCTTCAAATTGTATATTGGAGACCCTTCACAGTTAATTCAGACTGGCACACTCTGCTGATGGACCTAGAGCTTTGTGCTGGGTTTGGGGGCTGGGAGCATTCTCCCTCCTCCCTTTGGATGTAAAATGTTCTCTCTTGCAGGGCAGCTGGGGCCCAGAGAGAAAGCACTTGGTGCCCTGTATTACTTCTTAACTGTAATATCTTGGGTCTTCACTTTAGAAAGCACATACATACCTTTTCCAAGATCCATCTCCTTGTCTGTGAATGAGATGTGTGATAGTCTATAGGGTTTATTATTGTCTGGCCCTATGGGGTGCATAAGTGACAAGCACTTGCCCCTCTATAGTACTTATCCCAGCCCAGGGAGGAATTCATGAAAAAATTATTCTTTACTGATTGATTTTTACACCCGGCTCTGCTTCTTGTTAGCAGAGTAAACTTGTATCGCTTGTAAAATATCATTAAATTTCAATTTTCAAAGTAGAGATAATTACAGGGAGTTCCTCTTAAAATTGCATAACTTAGTGCAGGAAAGAGTCTAAAGCCAGACCACAAAAGAAGTCTGCACATAGTCTATCAAATTGTTGAGGGGTTCATTGTCTAATTCTTTTTTATATTTGGCATTATATTTTATATTTGTCTATTATTAAATATGCCACATTTTCCTGAGTGCCTAATTAAATTTGTTAATGTGTTAAAAAAAAAAAAAAAAAAACGCCGGGCGGTGGTGGCGCACACCTTTAATCCCAGCACTCGGGAGGCAGAGCCAGGTGGATCTCTGTGAGTTCGAGGCCAGCCTGGGCTACCAAGTGAGTCCCAGGAAAGGCGCAAAGCTACACAGAGAAACCCTGTCTCGAAAAACCAAAAAAAAAAAAAAAAAAAAAAAAAAAAAACCTGTTAGCTATTTCCTAGTCTCATTTCTGTTGTGGTAAAATGCCCTAACAAGTAACTTAGGAGAAGGGTTTATTTGGCTCACAATCCAGGTTACAGTCCATTATTACAGAGAAATCAAAGCAAGAGCTTAAATCATACCTGCATTCAAGAACAGAGACGATAAACACATGGATCTTGGCATGCTTTTTGCTAGCTTTCTTTACTCTCATACAGCTCAGGGTCCAGCCTAGGGAATGGTGTTGCCCACAGTAGGCTGCGTTCTCCCATATCAATCAACAATGAAGATAATCTTCCCCCACTGATGAGTCCCCAGCCTAACTGACATAGACTGAGACTATCTTCCCAGGCAGTTTTAGGTTGTGTAAAGCTGACGGTTAAAACTAACCAACATAACTGAACTTCCTACTTTACTGGTTATTTGTTATGGAAGCAGTGAGAGAGAGACTCTCTCTTCTATTGGATTACAAAATTGATGAGCTTGAAGTTCATAATGCCAGCATTACTGTCCCTGGATGAATGGAGAAAAGTGTGTGCAACAGGAGAAAGTTAAGTCAAAGTAAAGCAAAACTGAGATGAAAGACTGAGACATAGCATGATCACTTTCTTTCTTGATCCAGGCAGACCTGAATCTGAATCTCTGGAATGGGCTTTGGATGTTTTTGTTTTCCTAAAGCCAGCACAAATTAGGTCCTACACACATATGCCATTCAACAGGTGCCTGAAAAATTACACAGAAAATTCTAGAAATAATTGATGAGCTTTAAGTAATATACATATCTGAAGAGTGTGACAAAAGCCTATGCCAGTCCACTTCTTCCTAACTGGACTTAGACTTATCCTGTTTTGCTACATATCCACACACTACGTGGTACCTGTTAGCCACTCAACCAGCTTGGTTATCAGATCACTTGGTATAGTATGACAAGTACAGTTCAAGGCCCAGCCCAAAGAATGATGCTGCCAACAAAAGAGCTGTAGCCTAACACTATGCCAGTCAGCTCATATCAGATGACCACTATAGAATCTCACACTACCACATAGAAGAAATGTACAGAACCATAAGACAGATTGGCAGGGAGAGAAAATATCATATAGCTTTTATTATAACATATTGGTATAACTATCCCATTTTAGCAGTAGTAGTAGTTATTGTCATTACTCTCATCCTGTGTTCAGTTTAGCCACGAAGCTTTCTACAAATAAATATGGGGGGGGGGGGGGAAGCATGCTACGCATACAAGGTTTGCTACTATCCCAGCTTCCAGATTTCAGCAGGGGTGTAGAAACACATTCCCTGTACTCAAGAAGCTAAAATAATATAATTCTGTGTAACTAAGATTGAAGAAGTACAGGTTTGGGAAGAGCTTAAGAGAGAGAGCAAAGCACTTTGCAGGTCCTTTGTGTTCATTCCTCCCATCTTCTCCCAACTTCTCATGGCTAAAGCTCAATATGGTGTGTGTGTGTGTGTGTGTGTGTGTGTGTGTGTGTGTGTGTGTGTGTGTACATTTTTGGTGAGGGATGGAAGAGTCAGGGCAACAGTATAAGTAACTCATACTCAGGGAGAGACAGAGAGGCAGAGACAGGCAAAGAAAGAGAGTATCATTTATGGACTTTTAGCCATAAGGCTTTGGGATTTTTCTTAAATATTAGTGAGCCACAGAGGATATAAGCAAAGGAGAAGATGTGACCATATTTAGATTGTGGGGCATTACCTTGGCTTCAGAACGAAGAATGGGTTGTGGAGAAAGAGGCAGCAGGAGTGGAGGGAGAGGAATCAGGAGCAAGTCTCTGTTCCCTACCTAGTGTGGGACATCTTGGCACTCGGGACTCAGGACAGTCAGTGCCTCAGGCAAGAAAAGATTGTGATGGAACAGTATATTAGAAAGACAGCATTCATGATTTCTTAAGGTTTTTCATCCACACAAAAAAAGGAAGAAAGAAAGAAAGAAAGAAAGGAAGGGAGGAAGGAAGGAAGGAAGGAAGGAAGGAAGGAAAGGGAATGGAAGAGAAGGAAAAGAAGGAAAGGAAGGAAGGAAGGAAGGAAAGGAAAAAGAAAGAAAGAAAGAAAGAAAGAAAGAAAGAAAGAAAGAAAGAAAGAAAGAAAGAAAGAAAGAAAGAAAGAAAGAAAGAAGCCAAAGGAACTCTTTCATATACAAAGACAAATTTACATTTCCCCATCAGTCATGCAAACATACAAAGGTATCTATGTGAATCCTGGGGCAACTTCATTCAACCAAAGAATCAGTCTTTGAAAAACCCGAGCAATACAAGCTAGCAAACATCAGCCAACATGATACAGCTATGATTGGGAAAGACCTGATCCATGCAGTGATTACAAAGAAAACATGGAGCATCCCCCAACAGACCACTCCAATTTATGACAATGTAATGCAGACCACAGGAGTCAATACACAAATTATCCCAAACTGATCAGAAACTTTGATTGCCCTCACCTGAGAAGGAAGGCGTGCCTCATCATTTCTGCTCTGAACCCATGTGTCTGGAATGCCTCACAATGTTAATTTTCTATTCAGGCTTTTTTGTGACAATTAAATCAGACCTTGATGAATTTGGAGGAAAAAACACCCAGCACAGTGATTATGAGTACTAATTAGGAAGCAAAATAGTGGCTTTGATGAATCTGTGCTTGGTTTCTCCCTTAATTAATTGACTGGCTGCTATTCTGCTTGACGGTTGATTGGTTGAAATATTCTATTAAAATTCAATATAGTCTAGGTTTTTTTCTTTTCCAGGACAGCCTTCCAAGGATGAGGAGTGACTAGGGAGTGGAGGTGCAAAAGGCATTCATTCATTTATGATTTCTTTTTTTGGGTGCTAAGGGAATTCCCTAAACAAGTCCTGAGCATATGTCTTCATCCAAGTACAAGGTAGTCCATGTACCTCGGGGGAAATCTGTATCAGAAGCAGGTAACAATGCATTCACTTTGCCAAATGAAAAGGGACCCAGGGTAGTCCTTGAGGCCTGTTTTACGTGCTTCTCTATTCACCCTATGGTGGTGCATGGTCCAGATGAATTCCACGAACTGTGCAGGCATCCTCCTTGTCTTTTTATCAAGTGAAAAGACCCTGGTTGTCCATCCAAAACATTATCAGGAAGATGTCTCAGCAAATGAATGACTGCAGAGCCAGGAATGGTAGCACACACTTTTAATCCCAGAACTAGGGAAGCAAAGTCAAGTGGATCTCTGTGATTTGAGGCCAGTCTGGTCTATCAGCAAGCTTCAGGCCAGCCAAGTCTACATACTGAGACCCTGTCTCAAAGAAATTCCACAAAAATGCATCTTTTTTTCAAATAAATCTATTTTTTGTAATCTGAACTCTTTTTTTCTTCCAGTAAATCACATAACATTAATCAAAATAGCATGTCCAAGGTCAAGTTTTTTCCCTTTATCCCAAATAAAGGGGCCTTCCTCCCTGATACTGAAGGAGGGGTGGTACAACATATTTACATTGGTTAAAGGACAACCTAGGAATCATTCTGAACAAACTATAAAGCTGACTCAAATGAAGAAACCATCACAATCACCCTTATCAGGAATTCTACCATCTCCTTGTCAAAAACCCCAGTCTCCAAATACTGTTTGGATAATGTAAGCTGTATTAATTACTTTTATGTTGTGATAAAACACCATCAACAAAAGCAACACATGGAAGGAGTGCATTGGGGCTTACAGTTCCAGGGAGATAAGAGGCCATCATGATGGGGAGGCATGGCAGCAGGCAGGCATGGTGGCTGGAGCTGGAAACTCAGAACTTCCATCCTCAGCCAGAGTCATGGAGTAGAGAAAGTGAACTGGAGGTAGCATGAGGCTACAAATTCTCAAAGTTCACTCCCAGGGATGTGCTTCCACCAACAAAGCTGGACCTCCTACAACTCCCCAAACATCCCCAACAACTAGAGGTTAAGTATTTAAATAATTGAGCCCATAGTGGGCATTCTCATTCAAACTACCATAGTACCACATCATGACTTTCCATCAAATAGAGGGAAAAAAGGAGAACTGACCAAAAATCTCCAAGTTCTTGATCATTCCTGCACGTGCAGATGGTAATTTACTTGTAGTTAAGGCGATGAATATTTACATGTTTAAGTGACAATATATCTACAAATATTCATCTCATTTTTCCTCATAGAGCAACTGTTGGGAATGATAGTTGGGAGTGCTGTGTAAACAATCAATCAAGCAGGGTATTATTCTCAATTCTCAGGGGTGTGTCAGTGGGATCTTATACAAAGACAAAAATTGCTTTGAGTTTTGAAATAGGAGAGATGGATTTTTGTGATGGCTTTCTCAGATGCAAAACCCTTCAGGTGACCTTTGAAAGTCCCTCCTGTTGAATCAGAAATCCACTATCTCACTGAGGAGGAATAGGATGACACCCTGGCCCTCAGGATGAGAGAGTGGCTCTCTACCCAAAGACTCAGCCCAAGTGAGAGTCATGGTGTCACATTTAAGAGTGACCATGTTCAGGAATGAAGATAAACAGAAAAGGTGCTTTGTTTTTGGTTTGGTCTTGGAATGACTTGCTTGTCACCGCCATTGGTTACTTCACCATGGATAGGGCAGGAATGAACATTGCCTGTTCTGGGTCTGCCTGGTTTGCTCTTCCATGATCCCAGCTTCAATAAATGCATCGCAGAATGTTATCGTCACCCCAGGAAATACAAACAAGAAGTAGTGAACATTTTATAATCTGATTGTCTAGCTTTTGGTATTGTTAGACACCCATCTCTGTCCAAAGAACTATTTCCACCTGTCTTAGCCAGTTGCTTTGAAGCCGATTATGGATGTTGGATCATCTGGGCTATGGTGTCATTGGAGACCTTTCAGGGGGTCTTGGCTGATCAAACCACATTAGCCTGGAAGCAATCCACAGGTTCTCATCTTCTGTGGAAATAAAAGCAGAACCTTTTTCAAAGCAACATATCCTTAGACCTAAATTTTGAAGTCAAGATACCTTTAAAACATACATATTGGTTTAACTTGGTAGCCTCTACAATCAAATATCTCTCTGCAGCTAAAAATCCCCAAAACAATATAATCCAGACTCTCTGTGTGATTTCCATCTCTAATTGGCTTATTATATTTTTATATTTTTTTATTTTTAAGATTTTATTTTTATGACTACCTATATACTTTCTCTTCTCTCTCAGGCCTAAATACCTTTTTATACACATTGTAAACTGTTCAGATTTTTATTCCATCTGAATCAGTCTCATTGTGAATCTATAATCCTTCTCTGACCAGGAGAGATTTTAAACTGCTAAACTGCAACAGCCTTGGCTGCTGACTCTGTCCACCTCAGTTTCCTAACATGGTAGAGGTACCTTTATTGTCAGCTCTGGGGAGTCATGCTCACTACTAGACTCTGGGAGGCAGTGGGTCCATGCCTCCATCAAGCAGTGCATAGCCCAGAAACCATTTTTTTTTCTGTACTGGCAAAAGCTAAATCCGCCATGCAGCATTTTGTGAAGCTTGTAGACACCTATATGTACCAAGGTGGGAATCTGACATTCCACTTAGCTCATGGCAGCTGGTGGCCAGCTCCATCTTGCAGGCAGCTGTTGGGAGATAAGTCTATGTGCTACTGTTAGCATGAGACTATGAGACTATGAAGCCCAGTGTGGCTCTGTTTCTGTGCATTCGGAATCTTTAAGCTTTCTTAGGTCTATGTGGATCAATGTCCCTCACTGGGCACCAAGTGTAGCCAGGTGTTTCTCTGGTCCCTCCTGGCCCCTCAGTCCCATGTCTATCCAGTCCTGTGGCTGTCTATAAAATAATCATTCAGAGCTTATATTAATTACCAATTGTATGACCTATGGCAGACTTCTTGCTAGGTAGTTCTTATAACTTAACCCATTTCTATTAATCTATAAGTTGCCTGCAGGCTGTGACTGGTCTGCTGGCATCTTGCTGTTCCTTTGGTGACTGCTGACGTCTCTCCTCTCTCTCCTTTCTTCTCTCCATATATTTACTTGGATTTCCTGCCTGCCTCTAAGCTGCCTTGCCTTAGGCCAATGCAGCTTTATTTATCAACCAATCAGAGCAACACATATTCACAGCATACAGAAAGACATCCCACAGCATCTACCATTCAAGAGATCAGATTTCATTTTTCTAAACAGATGCAATCATTGTCGTTGGAGCCTTATACTTTATTCCTTTACATTTTGTATGATGCCAATTTCTACAAGCTTTTTATATTCTTACCCAATTCTTCTCTACAAAAATGAACCCCCAGACAACAGCAACCCTCTAAAAGATACATTTATTAATTATTTTATGCAATCACAGAGCCTGTGTGGGTCTCAGCAAGATCCTCTGCATGTATGTTATGGTTGTATAGCTTGGTCTTCTTGTGGGACTCCTAACAGTGGGAATGGAGGGTGTCTCTGACTCTCTTGACTGCTCTTGGACCCTTTTCTTCCTATTGAGTTGCCTTGTCCAGCCTTGATATATGGGTTTGTGCCTAGTCTTATTGTAACTTATTAGGCTGTGTTTGGTTGATATCCCTGGGAGCCCTGCTCTTTTCTGAAGGGAAATGGAGGAGAACTGGATGTCGGGGAGAGGGCAGGTGGTACGTGGGGGAAACTGGGAAGAGTAAAGGGAGGGTAAACTGTGGTCAGGGTATAATATATGAGAGAAGAATAAATTATTAAAAAAGAATTATTTTGTGTATATGAGTGTCTTGTCTACATGTATGTGTGTACACTACATGTTTTCCTGATGCCCACAGAGGTCAAAAGAGTATATGAGATCTCCTTGAATTGCAGTCGATGCTGGGAACTGAACCAGGGTCCTCTGAAAGAACAAGTGCTCTTAACTGCTGAGCCATCTCTCCACTTACAACTCTCCTTCCCCTTTTAAGTCTATAGAACTAATTTTTTTTTTTTTTACATTTAACAGTAGTTTAATAGACAGAAACCAGACGCACCTAGACTACTGTTTGACATGGGAGAAGAGACTTACCTTTTGGAAGCCTCAGCTTCCTTAGACAGAAGGTGAACACAATGGTAGAACTTATGCCAGGATCCTAGATAGGATTAAATGAGGTGATATATGGTCTTTTCATAAGATGAATGCTGAATAAATGGAAGCTAATAGAATTGCTTTTAAATCAAGTCCAGATCTATTCTTCTCTTTTGACCTAACAGTTCCTTTAAGTCAGAGATGAAATTTCTTCTTCTTTATAATCCCAGTGTCTAGTATTGTACCTAATCCATGATGGATAATCAGTAAATGTTTATTTTTAAAAAAATTATTTTTATTATATATATATATGTGTGTGTGTGTGTGTGTGTGTGTATGTGTGTGTGTGCGTGCGCGCGCGCGTGCGTGCCTGCCTGCCTGTCTGCCTGCCTGCATGTCTATGCACAGTACACATGCCTGGTGCCTGTGGATACCAGAAGAGGACCTCAGATTCCCTGGAACTAGAGTTACAGGTGTTTGTGAGATGCCATATTGGTAATGGAAATGGAACCTGAGTCTTCTGAAAGAGTATCCAGTGCTTTTAACTACTGAACCATTACTCCAGACCAGTGACTGTTCCTTAATGTTCATATTTCAGATAGCTGGCTTGAAAACTTGTATCCTTCTGTTGATCATAAGGCTCCAGATATCTTGATTCTACTGTTAACATTAGAAAGAAGCCAGGTGTCTGGGTGCAATTTGGAATCTTCATTTGCATGAACTACACAATACTTTCTCCATTCAATAGTGAAAGGTTACTGTTTAAATTTTTGCTTTTCTGCACATTCCTCACCCACTTTTGTTCATGGAAAACAGAAAAGTGAAGTGGGGGAAAGAAACAAGTATTATATTGAAATGCTAATGTGGGAGCAGAGATAGCAATCTGTATCCTCAAAGAATAATTTCTTTAAATACCTCAGGGAGAACTTTTAATCTTTTTCTTAAAAAAAAAATTTAAATTGAGTTGACATGGCTCAGTTAAGTCTGACTTTCAGAATGCCCAAACCAAAGGGGGATATTCTCAGTAGGGAAGCTGAAACACAGATGTACCTCCTAAAATCTCTCCTAATACAGCTCTTCCTTGCTTCTTCTACTAGCTTATATTGTCTGGAGCATCTCCCCAAAGTAAGCAGTTTTACCCCGGCAAACAGAAAATAAATATGCCATTTCAGGTCAAGTCCCTTACAAAGTTGTTTGGACTCACATCTCTTGGAGGCTTGGACTTAACGCTCCTATATGTTATTGGGAGTGAACCTCTGTCTAAAAGGGCATCCATTCTAACTCCCTAGGGGGAAAGCCAGCCACTGATGCAAGTCACATCCTTCATAATGAGCTTGGGGTTGAGTTCATGAATGGGTTCAAGGCCAGGTCTGTTCTTGCTGTGCTTTGCATTTGTGTTTGAACTTGAAGAAGTCAGAATCAAAGGGATTCTTAATTGCAAGTTTTGGAAAATACTTTCAGGCAGAATGAAAGAGTCGTGAGTACAGAGGAACACAGGGATTCCCAGAAGGAAGGGAAACCAGGAATAGAATTCAACAGCAACAGCGTGCCTGATCTCAGCAGCAATGAGAGACTCAGTGGGATGATCGCTGCAACACCTCTGACTGCTCCAAACATCATCCTCAGATAGTGAAGGTCTCTAGAAAATGGGAGAGCAGAAAGGGAGAAAGGAGAGGCAGGAGGAGCTGTGAAGACCACACGCACTGTCAATCTTGTTCACAAAGGTTCAATCTCTTTAGCATCATAGGAGAGAATATGTAGATGTAATTCTGAACAGTTTTATTAAATAAGAAACACAGAGCCAAATGCAGAGTTAAAAACCCAGAGATCAGAGAGCAGTAGCCAAAAGCTGAGACCACCTTCTTACCCCTCACTGTCGCTGCCATCTTTCCCCTCAGAAAGAGACCTACTTCCTGTGTGTCTGTCTTTTTATTGACTTTCTGTTCTGCCTTCTCATCGGTTGTAAACACAACCACATGACCTCCTCGTCACTGCCTGTCAATACAGACCTCCAGGTCTCTATGGTTGGTACTGAGATTAAAGGCGTGTGCCTCCATGCTGCCTGTGCCCTTGAACACACAGAGATCTGTCTGTCATGTGATGGAGATTAAGGGCGTGTGCTACCACTGCCAGACTTCTGCTAAATGGCTTGCTATTAGCTCTGACCCCCAGGCAACTTTATTTATTAACATACAAATAAAATCACATTTCAGCACAAATAAAGTATCACCATAAGAATAGACAACCAATCATTCTCTCTGTTCTATGTTAGATGAGGTTCTCAGTTTCAAGCAACTCCAGTCAATTTAAGCAGAAAATCATTCGTTAGAAAGATGTTGGGGTGTTGACAAATGATCAGGGTAACAGAGTCAGTTATGACTTCATCAGGAGCATCACCCAAACACACAATACCCACTTCTTGTTATATATAGTCAGACCAGACAGTGAGTCCATGACCACCAATTGTCCCTGAAACTCTAAGAATATAACATTGTATAAGTACCACCTGCACTGCATGACAGGAGTCTCAGAGGCTCTTCACCCTTCATTATGTGTTTGTGTGAATGTAGACTGGAACTTAGCTCATATGCTTGTGCCTCAGCTATAGTCAGAGTGCAAAATTAACTTCCAGACATCTTGAGCTTCTCCAGTGAGACTTGAGATCTATAGTTAGCCAATTGCCCAAACACAGGAAAAACATTTAGATAGGGAGGGGGTAGAATTAAAGATTCACATCTACTACTTATTGAAACATGCCATGGGTTCCACAAAAAATATGAATAGGATGCCACAGTCCTGAGTAGTATGCACTGCAGAGAAATAAACATTAAAGAGAAGTAAGAGCCATGAAAAAGCCTAGTGGTCACAGCAATTTCTGCAGACTGAGACTGAGAATCTGAGCCAATTACTTCTCTACTTATCTGGTCTTGACCAGGATCTCTAACCTCTTCAAGATTCAGTTTTTTCTCTGACAGATGGAGCTGATAATTGACTAACATTGATGCCATGGCATCAATCTATTTTCCCTACCAAAAATTTTCTTTTGTTCTTTGTGCTAATAATGGTGTCTCTCCTTCCAATGAACAATATATGCAGACTAATACAAATGGGCCAGCCAGAATGCTCACATTCACATGGGTAGCTTTGATATAGGCCTGGCCAACTAGTGTACCCAATATCACTGGCCTTGGTGATTGGCTCAGGGGTTAGCATACAGTTCAAGTTGGGTCAAAAATAATCCTGTCTGGAACCTTTCTCACTGGTTGCCTTTGAAGAACAGTTTTTCAACCTATATGTAGGAATAAGCCTGGGTTTACAGAGGGTCATCTTCCTTACTGTCTTACTGCAAGAGAAGTTTTGCTTGAGATATGATGAAGACAAAATCCTAAGACATTGGCTGAGCAATTTTGGTGCAGCTGGACACAAGTCAACCCACTCATGGATTCTTCAATTGTGAGTATCTTTTCAATGTCTATCCTTTACAACCTAGCAAGCTCAGAGGAATCCAGTTACTGAAAGAATTACATGAAAAAAAATTCTGGTAATATGCCTAGTGGGATAAGTGATGCTATTTTGCTGCTGATCCTCCATGCAATAGGCTCAGGGAGCATACTTAATTCTAATAAAGTATGTTATGTAAAACCATTATCTGCATTGTTCAACACTAGGCCATAAGCTACATCACCTGTCACTCTCCAGGCTAAATGCATTTCAAAATTTTTTTAATAGCTTTTTTTCAGAAATGCATTTTACTTTCTCTTCATTTTACTGAAAAATTTTACCTTACAAGGACTAAACATTGCTATCTAGATAAAAATATGTTCTCCTGATTACTCCAGCCTCCATTACTTTCCTTATTTTTGTTTGTGTGTACTGTATCATATTAAGACTGTTATTATTTTACATCTTATAGTTTTCTCTTCATAGTTACTATTTCAAGTGTGTTCATGCCATATTATGGTTGCATTATATTTCATGAGAGTATAAAGTCTTACTTATTTTTATAATGCCCAGTGCATAAGGCAGATGTTTCTTCAAGTAGAAGGCAATGAACTAACCTTATCAGGAGTTTGTTTTGTGATTATAGACATTTGGGAAATACTTGTCTACATACCAATCTCACAAACTCCATCAATACATTCTGTGTTAAACCCTACAAATATCAAGCAACTTGCTCAGAGAAACATACAGAATGACAGAAAGAGGAGAGGACAACAGGTCTCCTGACATTCATTTAAATATTCTTTCCTTGATTTAGTAGATAGATTTTGTTCAAGGGTGCACCAAGTACAAAGATAGTGATATTTAGTGTCACCTCTCCTCATTAACTTTAATTGCCAACTTGACAAAGCCTAGACCCACCTGGGAAAAGAGTCTCAAATGATGGACTTACTCAGCTCACATTAGCATGTAGACATGTATGGAGGACATTGGCTTGACTGTTGATTGATGTCGGAGGGCTCAGTTTACTGTGGGTAACACTATTCCCTGGCCCAGGGCTGTGTAAGGAAGCTAGCTGAGTATGAGCTCTAGTGAACAAGCAATCAGTGTTCCTTTGTGGTTTCTGCTTCAGGTTCCTCTCTTAGGTTCCTGCCTTGACTTCCCTTAATGACTGATAGTGAGACCCCAAAGACCCTTGGAAAATAGTCCCTTGATGTTGCAGTCAAACAGAAAGTTTTTTGAGCAACTTGCTGAATGTCACTGGAAATTCAGCTGGGAAGAGCAAATGACCAGCAGTCATTAGTGAAGGGTGACAGATCCATGAGTCTGCTAACTAAAGGGTGTGAATGGCACTTCCCACAGAAGTTAAGGGTGACACTATACCATTTGTTCACACTCTATCACCTTCAGAAAGATGTGAGACTCTAGCCACCAAGAGACCAAATGCAAATCCCTGTGTCATCCTAGATATGTAACCATGGTCAAGTTATTTAATACAGAGAATTTTTAGTTTCTGCCTCTGATAATATGGATAAACAACAGTGCTGCTTTCTTTGGTTGTGGTATGAAACTATATGAACAACTACAAAAATTCACTAAATTCAGGGCAGAGCATAAATATTATCCATCATGGATCCATATTTGAAATATGAGGATCAAGGCTGAGAATCACAAAGTACTGCAAAGTATTCTATAAACAAGCAAGGTTCCTGAGAAGGAAGCTTAATACAACTTTCTATTTTTGCATTACCTGAAAGCTATGAATGGTTTTTATATGTTTAAATGATTGAGAAGAAGTGGTAACACATAAAAATGCTAGGAAACTCAAATTTCAGTGCACATAAACAAAGTTTTATGGTGACAAGATCAATGCTGTCTGTGCAATGCCTGTGGCTGTTTCTCCCCAAAAGTGGTGTGCCATGGCTTCAGAAGAGACCATGGGCCTATGCTTGCAGTTACTGGTCTGTATTCTCAGATATCCAGGAGGTCCAGGCAGGAGTATTATAACTTAAAGGACTGTCTAGACTGCAGGGCAAGCTTAATGGCATCCTGAAATGCTTAGCAAGACCCTGCCTCTGAGATGAAAAATAAATAATGATGGGGGATATAGGTCAGTGGTAGAGTGCCTGCCTAACCTGCCTTCAATCCTCAGTCTGGGAAATCAAAAAGAAAGCTGTTCTTAGTGACTTAGCTATATCATAGCCAACTACATTGTCCTTCTGTTCATATTGCTGTCCATTTACACTCCAGTTTCTTCTGACATCACTGCAAATTCCCAGGTGGTGGCTTCTTTTTCCCAGTAGATTTGTGGCTTCCAGTCAATATGCACTTGTGCCACGTTAACTGCAGTGAGTCAGGGTTGACTTCCCAGTCATTCTGCCTGCCACCCCCAGGTGACAGGAACGGGCTGCTGTAATCCTCTCTACTTGGTTAAATTATCAGAGGAGCCATTTTTACTGAAGGTGCTAACCAGGAGCATCAATTAATACATTTCCAAACATGAATGATTGATACAAGTCAGGATTTTAAAAATACAGCCAGAACAGCTTGCAGTTAACTTTTAATAGGAAATTAGATTTTCCTATCAGTAATTAATATAATCTTGATCATATCTTCACACTTGAGAAGGAAACTTCCATCTCCGACACATGGAAGGCTTCTATTTAGAGAAGAGCAAAATCCCCAAAGAACCTCTAGACCCTTATCTATCAGAAGCCTTGGCAGGCAAGTTTCCTTTTAGCCTTTGATCTCCCTGTCAAAAGATGTCTGTCAGGGAGTGGATTATCAAGCAAACGTCCTTCCAAGTTCCTTGCTCCCAATCTGTCTCTACTTCTCAGACAGTCAGGACAGGTCTTTGTTTCAAAGAGGAAAAAGTTATATGAAAATGTCATACTGTTAGCATATTTGCAACCTAATGAGTTTTTCCCTAATCAGAATATACCACGGTCACAGTCTGCCTTCCTCTCTCTACTTTTCCTATTAATAAATCCCCATTGTTTCCTAACATTAACACAAAGAAAATCACCTCTCCTATTCTGTGCCATAATTACAGTGCCCAAGCCATAGTCATCTCTTTCAGTCCTCATTAAGGTTCATGACTGTGTATTTTGTTTCCATTTAACAAGTGTGTAAACTGACCTCTGTGGAGATGAGGCAACACCCCTTAGAAGTAACATCCCTGGAATCTAAGCCTAATTCTCCACACTGTTCCTCAATACTATAGTTCACCGCCATTCGTCATTTGCTTTGCTTGGGTTTAACTGATTGTTTGCTCAAGATACCATTCCCCACATTAACCAAAGTTAAATATATCATGTATATCATGTGGTAAAGGCACCAGATCTTCCTAATAAAAAACGAAAATGAATTACTAAAAACCAAAATGTTCTTTACATCAGGCTAACTTTGGGCAAACTCTGTGAACAAATAACACATTTTATCTAGGATAAGACTGATGGATTTGGGACACTGTGAGGCTGTTTCTTATTCTTTAAGGATTTAGCAACTTCTGTATCTGCTTTATTGGAACACAGTGCTGTGAGAAGTCATGAGTTATCTTCCATGTTCACAGCTTCAGTTTACTCAGATCTTGTGCTGAAATCTCTGCTTGATAGCCCTACCATTTATTGAAACTCTTAACCATCTGATAAAAAATATGTGATAAGTACTAACCCCCCAGTCAAAATGTTCAAATCTGTGCTTATGGTGTCTTTGAGACTTGAATTCTTTTAAAAATCAATTTTATAAATGGACAATGCATATAAAAAGAAAACTCATTGTAAGTACATATTTATATGCATTTTGAAACATATATGTTGAGGAATATTATTATTATTATTTTAAGGTGTGTTACTTTTGTTTGTGTTGCATTTGTTTAACTCTGTGAAACTGTGTTGCTGTGCCTGTCTAAAACATCTGATGGTCTAATAAAGAACTGAATGGCCAATAGCAAGGCATGAGAGAGGATAGGCATGGCTGGTAGGTGGGGAGAATATATAGAAGGAGAAATCTGGGAAAAGAAAGAAGTAGCCAGAGAAGAAGGAGGACTCCAGGGGCCAGACACCCAGCTGCAAAGCCAGCTATGGAGTAAGATTGAAAATAAGATTACAGAAATAAGAAAAGGTAAAAGTCCAGAAGCAAAAGATAAATGGAATAATTTAAGTTAAGAAAAGCTGGCAAGAAACAAGCCAAGCTAAAGCCAGGCATTTATAATTAAAAATAAGTCTCCATGTGTGATTTATTTGGGAGTTGGGTGGTGGGTCCCCCAAAAGAGTAAAGAGCAAAAACAAACAACAACATATATATTTTTAAAATAACACTTCAATTAAAACAAAGAGTCTTTTGTGTATGTGTATTGTGAGAGAGTGTCTGTGTCTGTGTCATGTAGCTGTATGTGTGTGCAGATTCATATGCATACTGTGTACATATATGTGAAGGCCAGGGGATAGCCTCAGGCTTTGTCCTTCAGAAGTTGTCTACCTTGTTTATTTGAGGCAGGGCCTCTCATTAGCCTAACGCTTGCCAAGCTGGTTGGCCAAGCAAGTCACCAGGCATCTGCCTGTCTCTACCTCCCTAGTGCTGGGATCATAAGCCCATGCTACCATGTCCAACATTTGTTTGTGTGTGTGTGTGTGTGTGTGGGTGTGTGTGTGTGTGTGTGTGTCTACCATGTCCAACATTTGTTTGTGTGTGTGTGTGTGTGTGTGTGTGTGTGTGTGTGTGTTCTGGGAGTCAAACTGAATCCCTATGCATATGCAGCTCTTTCTTGACTGAGCCATCATTCCAACCCAGAAAGAATATTTTTGTCATTCCAAGATTCTCTCCATGAGCCACTGCAATCAATCCTCTGGATAACCCTCCCTTCAGATCTCTATGGATTAGTTTGAACTGCAGTAATATTAGAGTCTTACTGCAGTGGAATCATTCTGCATGGACTATTTTTTTAATTTTAAGAGTTCTTTCACTTCACATAAAGCCCTTCAGGTTAACCTGTACTACTTGTGTGTTCTGATGCTTTGGCTCTTTTTACTACTAAAGAGTATTCTATTTTATTGACATGCTATAATTTCCCCCTAGTCTGTGATGGACACTTCTATTGTTTCAAGTCTAGGGCTAGTATAAATAAAATTATATATAAATGTGAAAGTTTTATATGGACATATATTTTTATTCTAATAATAGAATGATTCACTTAATGGCTACAATAATTTTGTAAGAGTCTAACAAACAGTTCTCAAAGTGGTAGTACCATTTTCATATTCCCATCAGAATGTCTTTGTTACAATGGGTAGTCAGTTGTTTTTAAGTTCATGGCAATCTAAGTCTTTCACAGTAGGTTTCAAATAGTATAGAAATCGGGTCCCAAGAACCAGTTCCTGGGATGCTATGAGAGGAAACATTGCTTTAGTGGTTGAAAAACAAGATTTTGTTAGCTATTTTTTCTTTTTGGTAAATTTGCTTGGGGGAGGATGAATGTATGTCACAGGTATGCAGATGATCATGATGACCAGAAGAGTATGTCAAATGCCCTAGAACTAGAGCTATAGGTGGTTGTGAGCAGTCCCACCTGGGTGCTGGGAACCAAACTCTGGTTCTCAGGAAGAACAGCAAGTGCCCCTACCAGTGAGCCACCTCTGTATCCTGATAGCTGATTTCTGAGAAAGAATGCTCCCAAGTTTTTAATAGACTATGACTTAAAACCTAGCCTGTAAAAAAGGAATTGATTTGCACTCTCTGTGGATGAGAGGCAGGACTTTAATGAATAATGCTGGCCACAGAACTATGCTGGAGGTTAGCAATGATTTTAAAATGCATCATATTGCCAACCTTCATCTGATGCCTGCTGTCCACTTCAGGTGGGTCTTAGACAAGGTCTGGATGCTCCAAGGGATTTTATTGTTTTAGTGAGAGTGCCACGTGAGAAGGAGCAGAGTGGCAAGTGTGGACACCCAGTCTCTGCCCCATAGCACCCGATGTTCAGTTCCCACTCTTGCAACCAGGCATCAGAGTATATAATATAACCAAAGGAACTGCCACAGTCCCATCAGTTCAGAAAGGCGGAGCCTGAAGCTCAAAAGGAAACAGAAACTTCTTGGAGTAGACAGGAATATGGTTTGGTGGGTAAAATGCTTGCCATAAAAGCGTGGGGATCTGAATCTGGATTCCCAGAAACCCTGTCAATGCCAGGTGCATGTGCTATCCTACCTGTAACTCTAGCACTCTACTTGGAAGACTTTAGAGCAAGCTGGCTAGCTAGACAAGTTGAATCAGTGGTGTCTGGGTTCAAATGAGAAACTCTGCCTCTGTGTATAAGATGTAGAGCAAGCTGGGTGGTGGTGGCGCACACCTTTAATCCCAGCAGAGCCAGGAGGATCTCTGTGAGTTCAAGGCCAGCCTGGTCTACAGAGTGAGATCCAGAACAGGCACCAAAACTACACAGAGAAACCCTGTCTCGAAAAACCAAAAAGGAAAAGAAAAGATGTAGAGCAATTGAGGAAGACAAGTGATGTCAACATCTGGTCTTCACATACATGTCCACACACATATACCCACACTCATGCAAACATTCCTACTTCCATACATGTACACCATACATACATATTAAAAATGAAAACAAAACTTGCTAGTGTGAAAGAGAAGGGTTTGGGTTTGCTAGCCAAGAGTGTTTATCAGCTATATTGAACTAAATACCCATAAATGCTCACTGCAAACACATCACAAAGCTGTGGCAGAGAGACACCATATGGATAGTAACCATATAGAATATCTCAAACCCTGAAAATGTAAAAATCAATGGTATAGCTCAAATCTAGGAAACCAGAAAACTTGCTAGCTATGCACCCATTTCTTTGTCTTATCACCTTGCTGAAGGGCACAGTTCTTTTTAACTCACATGTACTTTTAATGTTACTGTATATAGTTAGTTTTTGTGTAAATCCTCTGGTTTATATTAAACAGTGGGGAAGAAGTTCCTAATTTCTGAAGTCTTGATTTGGAAGGCAGAGCTCTCTGAAAAACACCATTTACTGATGTCCTTGCTTGCTCAAACCATAGCTACAGATTCCAAAAACTTAAAATGAACATACAAACCTAAAGCTGTGCGTGGTCCCAAGAGAGTGCTAGGAGAAACAGATGGGAGTGCAAAAGGAATTTTAATGGCAATTAATATTTAACACTTTTTAGTGGTTTATGTTGTTCTGCTAAATGCCTTAATGTTATTTTATCCAACTGTTACAAAAATTCTCTGAAAGAAGTACTGTTTTTCCCAGGCTATTTTAAAGCTAAAGAAACTAAATCATAGAGAGGTTTGTCTAAGTTCCACATCAGAAAAAGAAAAGAACTTTGTAGCAAAAAAATTTACAAAACAAATATCTCTCTCATACAATATAAATAGGGTGTCTATGCTCTGACTTGGCAAATTGTCTCTATCTCTGGAATGTAAGGGCCAACTTCTGATCCAAAAAAAAAAGAAGGAAACACTATACAAGAGAACCTCAGGCCAGCCAGACCATATGTGGAAATGGCTGGCTTTTAGGAAAGCAACACATTTTTACATTTAACATTTTCCAACACTGAAAGCATCTTATGTGCATTACCTGGCTGATTCCTCACACCATTTTAAAGAGAAGGAGGACACGCTAATTTTACTGAGAGAAGACAGAAAAGATAATGCTGTCCCAACTAGTTACGTCCACATCCATAAGAAGTTAGAGGCACACATACCAGAGCCCTCACTGGTCTAACTCTTGCTTCTCAGTTAGAACTTTTCTTTCTCTCTTTGATAGGAAAACTGGACAATAAAGCTATGGCTTCCTAACCCTTGAACTATACTCCCTGGGATACACTATTTAAATGTACTAGCAGCTACTAAGCATTACTAGCTTGGTACTAAGCTTACTACAAAAGCCACCATCATGAGTCATTTTAATAAATCCTGTGGGGGTAAGGACTAGAATTAGCCCATTTTATGGTACAAGAAATTAAATTAGAATAGTGGTGAGCATATATACCACCCAATTAATCAAATCTTTAATTTCCTGCTACATATTTCCCAGATGTGAGTAGAACACCCTTATAATCCATGAGATTTGTATTGTAACAAAGAGTCTGGAACACAACCCTACACTGCAAACATACACATCAAGTTTCTTCATCACCCACTAGCAAGAATCCATTGTCATAGCAACAGAGATAAGATATTCCAGCTTGAGCAAAGGAAATCCACATCTCAAGTGATCCACAAGAAAAGCATGACTCAATTCATGTCCATAATTTCAGTTTTCACTTGAGTCTTTAAGAAAAAAATCAATTTGTTTCATGCTGTAATTTAAATAGAAATCCCCAGAAGCAGAAAGAAGATTCATGAAAAGAAAAAAAAAACATACACAAAATTCTGAAATGTAAAGGATACAGGATAAAAGAAAAGTTTGTAACACCATAATATGTAAGCTAATTTTCCTGATGTGGAGTTGTTCATTTCGTACCTTTTTGCCAATTAATACTAAAATTACTCCAGTTCCTACAGAATAGAATGTCAAGTGCACTGCAGGAAACAAGAGCCTTGTTTGAATGTGGCTTTCTTTAAATAAACCAATTTTGTCTGGTAGATCTACAAACTGATGGTTAAAACAGGCTATCACTCATCATGAAGTAGATGCAGCCTGATGGCAGGAGGCATGAGACACGCTTATAGCAATTACCTATTATCTATATAAAGTTCAAATTTAGCTCACCATCCTGCATTTTAATTCCTGCATCTGGCAGCTATGTTTGGAGAAAAGTTGAACTTCTAGATATACCGTCTATTAGCTATGTCACTCATGTCATTTATTATGAACATATTCAGTTAATTAATATCTAAATCTCTTTAGCTGTAAGAGATATAAGGTTAATTATATTATTATATTATAAGATTATAATATAAAAACATTATAAGGTTAATGTTTGTATATCTCTCATGAAGTTGCCTTAAGGAATAACTTTTTAAATACCTAATATATTCTTGAGACATAGTAAACACTCAATCTGTGCTTATTATCATTGCTATTATCATTAGACATTCTTAGAACCATGAAATGTATATGATCACTCCACATCCCCTAAGAGTAATAATTAAAGAAACCAATCATCTCCAAGAAGCTAAATGATGTGTCGAGTCAATGACACTTGACAAATAATAAATAGTGATTAACTAAATTCAACTCAGTAAACATTCATTAATTTTATAATATATGCAAGCCTCACAGCTAATCACTAGATGTACAAAAATCATAAGCTATCAGAGATGGAAAGAAACTTAAAACATGACCTAATGTAATGCTTCTCACAGAATAGCAAGTCAGTGTGCTTGGCTCTAAGCGCGTTTTGTATAGACAGAGCTCTATCACCTTGGGAGTCTACACTCTAGGAAGTAAATACCAAACACATGTCACCACTAGCTCTAGATTTTGTAGCCAGTTCAGTGAAGTACAATCAATTTCTCTTAATAGTTTTATCCTCACAAAAAATCAATAAGATAACATAAAGAAAAAAGAAAAATAAACAATGACGGTTACTGTCATCATTCTTAAAGCATCTGTAGCCTGGTAAGTCTATTTACTTTACTAGTAAATGTATGGAGTAATGTGAGTTCAAGACTGAGCCTAAAGTAGACACAAGGGATCCTGGATTATCTACTGGATCTGGCCAGCTTCAGCCATGAAATGGAATTCTAACACAGCAGGAAACAAAGCAAAGTTGTGCAGACAAAAGGTATGACATAAGCAACATGAAAAAAGAATGGTGTATTGGGGCTCACTCATTTAGATGTTTTTAATCCATTGGTGTGGTGACAACGTGGATATCAATGGCTCACAGAAAGACAGTATGTTTGTATAAAAAGAAGATAGGTACCACCTCACAGGAAATCTGGACTAACTTTAACTTTAAAATACACACACACACACACACACACACACACACACACACACACACACACACAAAATATACCTTGAGAGGGAAGACTTCAGCCAGAGCAGAGATTTTCCCAACCATTGTCTTAGTGTCACCCATAAAAGCCCTCATCACCTAATCCCATTGAGTCAGAAAAGTCTTTTTCCATTTTCCTCCTGGCCAGTCTTGGATAAATTCACTTCCATATATTGATATCTGTTACTGGTGTCTCATTAGAGCAATGAGCAACAAGAACCTTGAATGTGGGCACTGGGACTTTCATGGGCCCTTGAAGGGATTTCTCTAAAATTCCAGAGGCCCAGCCTTACTGTAATACAATCTCATACACATGAAAATAAAACAAAAGCTTTAGAGATAGAAAAATGGTGTTTTAATTGGATCACCCCACAGGGATTCCAGAAATACTTACAGCAGTCTGTCTTCCAAACGGAAGCTCTCCAAAGTGTCTGAATAAAAAGTAGCAAAAATTCTTGGCAGAAAAATAATTAATAATTGAATGATAAGGTGATTGGATTAGAAAGATCAACTTTTGTCTCCATTTAATTATATTACTGTGGACACTATTTTTATCTTGTAATTCACTCTTAAAATGATTTATTTATCAGAGAATGGATCATTTAGACAATTAGTCTTAAGCTTGGACTTCTTTGGGACTGAGGCCATGTGACTCTCTCTAGCCCCTGCCTGTGTCTTTTATGATGACTAGTGCTGACCTTTGAAGCAAAGCTTTTAACAAATTTCCACTCAGTGCTTAGAGAATTTCAGATCTCAGCCATTGTTGGCTCAGCCAGACTCTGGCAGAGCAGGTAACTAAAACATCTCTTTACTTTGCAGACACTGTGTCTTACAATAGAGCTATGGTGGCAGGAATCCTGCCTTGCCCCCAGGAACTGAAGTTCTCAGTAATTTCCTTAATATCTTACTCACTCAGGCATGTTAACTTAGTGTGCTGGCTAGTTTTATGTCAACTTGACACAATCTAGAGTCACCCAAAAAGAGGGAATCTCGACTGAGAAAATGCCTTCATTAGATCAGGCTGTAGGCAAGCCTCTAGAGCATTTTCTTAATCAGTGATTTATAGGGGAGGATTGCCCATTGTGGGTGGGGCCATCCCTGGGATGATGGTTCTGGGTTATATAAGAGAGCAGGCTGAGCAAGCCACGAGGAGCAAGCCTGTAAGCAGCACCCCACCATGGCCTCTACATCAGCTCCTGCCTCCAGGTTCCTGCCCTATCTGAGTTCCTGTCCTGACTTCCTTCAGTGATGAACAATGACATGGAAGTGTCAGCCAAATAAACCCTTTCATCCCCAGCCTGCTTTGGGTCATGGTGTTTCATCATAGCAACAGTAACTGTAGCTAGAGTTTTCCTGCCTGGCCCACGGTCAGGGCAAATCTCTCTCACCTGCCAGTCCCACAGCCTCTCAGACCTGACCAAGTAAACACAGAGACTTATATTGATTACAAACTGTATGGCTGTGGCAGGCTTCTTGCTAACTATTCTTATATCTTAAATTAATCCATTTCTATAAATCTATACCTTGCCACGTAGCTCATGGCTTACCGGCATCTTCACATGCTGTTTCTCATCGTGGTGGCTGGCAGTGTCTCTCTGACTCAGCCTTCCACTTCCCAGCTTTATTCTCCTCCTTGTCCCGCCTATACTTTCTGCCTAGCCACTGAGCAATCAGTGATTTATTTATTGACCAATCAGCAACACACTTGACATACAGACCATCCCACAGCAAGTAACCATAACTAGAACACGTAGCTTCAAACTTACTGCTGGGTTGCAGTTGCTGTCTGGTAAGTGGTGAAAATACAAATGGTAGACCCCAAGATTACATGGACAAGAAATGCAACTATGGTTTTTTTTTTAATCAAACTTCTATTCTGAGATTCCTATGTATGCCGCAGACACTCAGTTGAAAAGGTCTCTGCTCTTCTCCTGAGGATTGTATGGAGCTAGGACATAAGAGGGTAGGATCTGGACAAAGGCTCCTCCCCTCTTCCTAAGTAAGCACTTTTAGCTATAACAGAGGCATTAATCCAGTTCTGTTGAGCTCTCTGTTGTATCCTCCTGTCCCTAATCTCAAGTTTTCTAAAGATCTGGCTGTGGGACTGGAATATTGGACCACAAGACCAGGTTCACACCACAGAGGGGTAAGAGTCATTTTGCTCTTTCATTTCTCTGCCATTCTAAGTATAGAGTATATGTGATGGTGCTGGAGTGGGATAATTGATTGGGAAGTTGCTCAGAGATGGAGGCAGCACATTCCTGTTCTCGAATCCCTTCCATCCCTCTAGGAATATTCTCTCCCTTCTCCTTGTCTAAAACTCCAGAGAAGCAGAGTCTGGGACATCTTCTCTGCAGCTAATCGAGGGCCAACTATCTTTTTCTCCTCTAGGTAAATAATATTTGATGTATTCTCTAGGTGTGGAAAAAAGATATATAACTGACTATTTTTCTCAGTCTTTTCATCTTATATTTGAGCCTTGTCTTTGGAGACTACAAAGCCATACACATCTTATTTTCTTTGATTCAGTTGCCTTATGCTCTTCCTTGGGGGCAGAGTCATTTTACATTCCAGTTGCAACATTAAAAAATGGAGAAGTTATAAAATAAGAGAAAGTAAGGTGGAAATCAGATTTGATAGAGATATTGCATGATATGTCATTCCTCTTCGTATGCCAGCTGCCTGTTGACTACAACTGAATTCACTGTCTCCAAATTCCCCTGGCCCATTATAGTTTTACCTTAATTGATAGTAGCCCTTTTAGTGCCTGAGCTTTGACTGATTGTTCTCAAAATGAAACTCAGTCTGTTGGACTTTAGTTGCTCCACCATCTATTAGTACATCTATTCACTCTCCTGCTTCCAAATGACAGCGGTAATTCAAGACAGTGAGACCTGTGTCAAATAGTGTGCATGGAATTAAGATACAGAGATGATCCTAAACACAAGGACTTTCCCATAAACAGCAGGGTTACTCTATCCTGGCCCTGTTTAAAATTTGGGTCTGGATAACTTTTGTCATATACAATAAAGAGCAAATAAGAGAATTCTTGGTTTTACACACGGGAAGCCAGGAACAACATCCAGTGTAACAAACAAAAACATCCAGAGATATCACCTGATGTCCTCTGGAGGACAAAAGTGCTTAAGACTCACTTTCCCACTGAAGGCACCATGTTAACAGAGCATCATAAGACAGCAAGGCATGTGGGTAAGGAGCCTGAATAATGTGTCCGCTCCACTGATGCAGGGTCAGCTTAGTCGGGACAGTCATACCAATCAAACAGCTCTCATCTGACATTCCAAACCACAACCCTGTGTAACTGTTTCACATTTACATATCACTGCTTTCTATTTAACAGCTGATCTGTTCAATAAATATTTCTGAGAACTGACACTGGGAGCTAAACACTGAGGGAAAAAAAATACACTCCTGATTCACAGAGCCCATGCGTAATTACAGTTAAGTCTTCATGCTCCAGATCAAACAGCCTCATTGCCAACATTAGGTCTACTACTTGCCAGTTCTGTAACATTAGGCAAGTTACTTAACCTCTCTGATCTGTAGTTTCTAATCTTATAAAGTCAAGATAAAAAGGGCAACTACTTCTTGGAATTAATGAGATTAAAAGAAATAATTCTTGTAAATCCCTTAGCATCTGGTTTGGCAGACAGAAAGCAAAGATTGCATGGTAGCTTTTTATTATTATTATTCAATGATTATCAAAGCAGTATATTATTGTGGGAAGGCCTCATTCCAAGCCATGGCCTCTCATAAAGGCTAGTACAGTTAATTGAATTATGTCAGGTCATATCTTGAGATGTGGCAATAGAGCCTGTCACCATAGTATTATCATTAAAATACAATTAAGATAAAAAGTACTATAAAAATCTTAATTAGGGCATTGACTTTCCGCAGTAATAAACTACAATTTCCAGCTTACAATAAACAACCAGAAAAAAAAAAACCCTGAAAACTGAACTTCATGCTCTCAGATTTTAGCTTCATTTCTCAGTTGATATTTTCAGCCAAAATTTGTTTTCCTTCAACTTAAATATACAACCATTAGTCTGGAGACTCCAGGCTTTGTGTGATTCCTAGCACATGTCTGAGCATAACAATTACCCAGAAAAGAGAAGCTTGGGATAGTTTAATAACAGTCTTCAATATATGAAAAGTTCCTACACAGAACATGATGACCAGCTGTTCCCAACTACTACAGAGGACCAAGGAAAAAAATAAATAGGCTGAAAAAACACAGGGCTGACAGTTTGAGGTAAATTCACTGAAGAACTTTGCAGAGTATAGAGCCACTGTAGAAACCCTTTGAAAAAAACACAGTATTGAAAATTCAGCAAAGCAAAGGAGTTCTCTACAAAGATTCAAGGATGAAGTTCATGTACTCATTAGAAACCCATGGAATGATGCTAGTGACAAGCTCCTCATAGTACACTGGGCTCATAGTACATCCAGAATGTTCTTCTCTCCAATTTGGCAGTTTTTGAGTATGAAAGAGATAATGAGAAAAATATTGATTTTTCAAGGGTGGGGTTGATATTGCCTCCTTGAGGACATCTGGTAATGCCTTTGGATATTTCTGATTTCTATACTTAGGGAGGAAAGATGCTGCTGGTGTCTAATGAACAGAGATTGGAGCAGCTGCTAACTGTCCTAGAATACAGAAGCCAGCACCCCACAGTCTAGTTTGATACATTGATGCTATGGTTGAAAAGTAGTGGTATAAAGAATGTCATTTCTTCCACTTTGTACATGTATCCATATAACACCACATCTCAGTTCCCAGACTTAACCTGATAATCTGGAGGACCTTAGTTTGGTAGTTAGTAGTAGCATTTTTCTCTGTGTCTGAGTCAAGTTATAAATGTACTTTTATGCCCCCTTTGAGGTTAAATATGGCCATATGACTGGCTTTAGCCAATGGGATGTGTGTAGAAGTGATATGCTTAATTTGGAAAATTGATGAGTGAATCACTGTGGTCCTTTCCTAGCACTGGAACTCTCACAAACCAGAAGTCATGATAGAGTCCTTGTCCATTTGGCTTTACAAAAATAAATCAATGCCATCTTAGCCTACCAAGCTAGAGGTATAGTGCTAGAGTTATTCCATATGTGGGTATATCAAAGAACATATTTTTTGAAGACACAAAAGTATGATATTAGAATATCATTTGTTAGGAGTGTAGGTATCAAATCAAAACTGGCTCCATCACTTACAGGCTGCATGATCTTGAAGATGTTACCTAAATTCTCTTCATTCTGCTGTCCTTCAGAGCACAGTGGGGTCACTAACGTCTTCCATTGAGGCCACACTAGGATCCACATGAAGAGTACTCAAGTAGTTTGTAAACATTAGCTCAATTAATTATTATAATATCTTGCAAGATATATCATATCCCCACTGCATGGGTCAGGAACTCAAGTACCAGGGGGTTAAGCAGTTTGTCCAAGCCACAGAACTAGCAAACAGAAGGAGCAATAATAAAACTCTCACTGCCTGGCTATAGAGTATATTATAAGATGATGATGATGATGATGATGATGATGATGATGATGATGACGATGACAATGACAACAATGGTAATGGGTGTACTATTGTCATTTTTTAGATTTATTTTTATTACTTTTAATTAAGTGTGTGTGTGTGTGTGTAGGTTCCCTTGGAGGTCAGAGGCATCAGATTACCCCAGAGCTACTGCTGGTGATCAGCCATCTGATGTGGGTAGCAGAACTCAAACTTAGGTCTTCTGGAAGAACAGCAAGTGCTCTTAACCACAGAGTTATCTCTCCAGCCCATGTTGTTATGCTTAAAGTATGATAAATTAGCTTAGGCACTTGCCACAAAAGCATGAGTACCCAAGTTTAGATCCCCAGAAACCATGTAAGCTGAATGTAGTACTACACTTCTGTTACCCCAGTGAGCCCACGACAAGATGGGTTATAGAGAGAAATGAGTATCCAAAGCCAACAGAACCAACAGGACAGACCCTGCTTCAAACAATGTGGAGACAAGGACATCTTCAGGTTGTCTTGGTACCCCCACACTCACACAATGAAGACTCACACCTATGACTATGTATACATACATACTCACATACACACACACACACAAACAAACAAACAAACAAACAAACAAACAAACAAACAAAATAAAGTATGATCTCTTGGGCCACACTAAATTGCAGATAAGTACCTGGGCAGACTCCATCCTCTGAGAATTTAGTCTATCCAGAAAGATAAGCCGTGAACTTCAATGTTCCCAGGCAAGGGAAAATACAATAAGTGTTGTATAACAATTAAAGATAAGAGCTTGGCAGCTTTATTAAATCTCCCATTTAACCCTCAGTTAACCTGAAAATTCAATTAACCAGAAGTGTTACCCATATGTTCACATTAATCAGGTTTTTATGGTATCAGTTGAACTCATTTAACCTTAATAAGCAGATGATTGCATACAGACTGCAGGAGGATTCAGAAGTCAGCCCCATGGCTACATGCTTCCCTATAAGAACCATCAACTGGAGAGAAACAGAGGACAGAAGACAATGAGAACATAACATGATATGAAAGGAAGGGGGAGAAATCACTCTGAGAAAGACTTAAGTAGGTCAGAGGAGAAAGGATATGCCGCTGGCATCACTGGTGTTCTCTGGGTAACGTCTGTCAGAACAGATGGCCCCACTTTTCCAATAGATAGCCCAAAGACAGGAAGTGGGGAGGGAAGGCAAGCCTGTCTATGGGAAGCTGATTGTGAGGATTGATGAACAATCCCTTACTGAGCCCCCAAGCATGATTACACTTTGAGTTCAAGGTACACTTGAACTCAAACAGTCATGATGTCTGGGAAGTATGTGGAGGAAACATGGGTACTACTCTGGACTGTTCACGATATCCCTGCTTTATTCCACTATAGGTGAGTCCAAACTACTCTTCAAGACTCAAATCAAGTCCTTGGGAACTCTCCATAAATATTCTAAAAAAAAAAAACCTAAATTATTCTTCTTTCTAGATTTACTTAGTCCTTTGTTATTATCTTCTCTGTACTTGTATTCATATCACAATCCAATCAGTACACTAATGTATCATGCCTTTACCTGGTCTATCCAACCTTTTGATATTGTGACAAGACATTGTCATCTGCAAGTTCATGTTTTCAAACTGTACAGCTCCATTACAAAAGAGAAATCACAGGGGAAAAAAGGCTCTCACAATTTGGGCTGGGATGTAGCTCAGTTGATAGAGTAGATGCCTAGATACACAGCATCTATTAAGCCTGGTTTGGTGGCCCATGGCTATAATCCTAGCACTGGGAAAGTAGAGGCTGGAGGATCTGAAGCTCAGTCAGATGCATGAAGCTCCAATTACATGTAGAGAGAATAAAACGTAAAACCTCAAGTTTCACTTCAATAGGACCACTTCTATCAGCATGTGGTAACAATGAGCCATTTAGTCACCAATGTCTCTCATTCTGAGAGCAATCACATCAGCCATGCGTGAAACACGCACCTTGGAGATTTATTCTTAATTTGATACAGCTGAGGTACATACTCCCCGTCTTCATTCTTCCTGACACTTCCTTCGCTTTAGCACTTTTGATTGTTGTAACAATGTCTGCTTCCCCAGCAAGACCGTGACCTTTGTTTGCCCCAGAATTAAGTTAACTCGTGCATCTTGACCTAAACAGAGGAGACAGCCTTCCTCACTCGTTTTTTAATGACAACCCGAAGAACAGAATCAGATACACCCTCTTCCAACAGAGCAATGAAGGCTCTCCTGCTCAAGTGTGGAGATGTCAGCTTGACCTTCCATGAGAAACAACTGTTACCCTCTCCTGGAGTGATCTTGTTGAGCTCTCCAGCCCCTAAAATCTTTGCAGACCTAAGTGCTTAGAAAAGTGAACATCCTCCAAATGTCTGGGCTTGAACCCTCATTGTAGATCAGAATCACTCTGACCTCCAATCACTCTCTTAAACTAACCAACCACATAACAATGTGGATTTGAAGGCTTTGAGATCAAATGAGCAAATGAACTACTGGCTGGGCATCATCTGAAATACACATGTTCCAAATGTCGCAAAAGCAACCTGAACTCAGCCCACAATTTATGTGAAAATGTGTGCCTTTGTGAGTTACAGCTCTTTATGCCTCCTACAATGGAGGAGGTACCTTCTCACCGAAAAGCTTTTTACTATCAAGCATCTTCTCCATCTATGGAGTATTCAGGGGTGTCATTGGCATGAAAGTTCCAAAATGATAAATCTCACAGTATATTTCCTGTCACTGTGAACAACACTGAGCTGCAGAAACACTTCATGCAATAAGACCTTAGATTCTAAGCTCTCATAACACATCCCTTCCCTATTATTCCCTCCCTATGTACACATTTATGTGTTGTTACAAACCCATGATGTGATAAATAGAAATATATGAACTGTACATTAACATTTCCAGGCAGGTGGTTCTCAAAAAAAGGATAGTTAAAGAAGAAAAATTCACTTTGAAATTAAAATTTTCCTTCCCCATTCTACAAATACTCATCAGAGACTGCCCTGTAAGGGAGTCACAGGAGGTACTACAGGCAGCCCCCTTTCTTACCCTGTGGTACTAACAATTCAGAGTGATAATTTGACAAGATAATATTTTCTTTTTGTATTTTACATCACTGACAAATGCATCTCAGATTGGTATGGTTTGCCCAGGAAGCAATTCCCAGTGAATACCAGAGAATGACACTTTGGAGATGAAGAAGGGATCTATTATTTGGTGACAGCTATTTCTAACACCAGTATTGGCCACCATCATCCTCACCACATGGGTTAACTTCCTTCTGCCCACAGAAATTCTCAGACTAGATTTTTAAATAAATAAAAGTAAAGATATCTGAGGCATTCTAAGCTCTCGAGACAGTTCAATAGAATAGTTCCAAGCAGGAAACCAACATCCATTTATAAGAAAACTTAGGAGACTCTGTTTTCCATTTGTCATCAAGAGAGTTATTCTGGTTTGGGTGCTTAAATAATTCACATTCCCCTGCTGAGGACAGTGGGAAAGTACAGAGGATAAAAGTGTTAGTTTAACAAAGTATCAGAGAAGTGGGTGCCAAAGCCATGAAAATTTGCTGGCCCAAGATTCAGGAAAGGAAATCTAGGTTAAACTTAGATATTTGGAACTGCCTTTAACCTCAGGGAATTTTCAAAATGGGGGTAGTGTATGAAAGGCTGGACCACCTCTGACATCGGGCTAGGGAAGGCTTGCAGCAGAATGTCTTCCAAGGTCATAGGCACTCTGGCAAGCCTCTTTATTCTGAACATTGAGACTCCTAAAAATGTTTATGTAGAGTGGAAGTAAGTGCCACATAGTCTTCTCCCAGGCTTTGGGGTAAATGAGTCCTTTTGGTCAACCAGTAAACAGAACTCAGAAACCAGATTTACCTTCTCCCAGAAAACTACAATGTCTAGGTACACAGCAAATCAAAATTCTCTTTGGAGGAATATACCATCAGACTACCTCCCAAAGTTTTAAAATTAATATTTATCATGCAATAAAGAGAATAAGAGCAAAAGAAAACAGGACAATATGAGAGCCTGGAGGATCAGTGGTAAACACTGGATTCCCAGCATTCAGGAGCCTAATACAGAAGATTCTGAGTTAGGGGTACACTGAGGGACACAGGAGTCCAAGGCCAGTCTAGCCAATTAATGAGACACTCTCTAAAAATAGAAGTAAAAAGGCCTGAGAATATAGCTCAGTATAGAGTGCTTTTCTGGCATAGTCAAGGTCCTCTGTTCAATCCCCAGAATCATAAAGGATAAATTCCTAAAAAGACTGCAGCATTAAAACAGCATGGGAGATGAACAGAAACAAGAGCTCAGAAACAGACTTGTACTTAAAAATACATTTAGATTCTTAAAACTAAATTTGTTTGCACTACGGAGAATTTCCAGTGATTGATATTGGGTCAACAGGATACCTGTGTGAAGAGAAATTTGAACCAGAAGTCTCCTTTTACTATAAACAAATATGTGATCCAAATAAGAAGGTGCAATCAATATCACTTCTAGAATACAAAACAGGAAAATATACTTCATACCTCATGGTAGATAAAGGCATTTTATACAAAACTTAAAAGCATTTAGGAATAAAATTTGATAAATAATACTTTATTAGAATTAGAATTTTTATTGTTAAATAATGCCATTAAGGAGGTGAAAAGGATAAGCAATAAACTGGAGGCATCTTCTACATTTAAACTAAGAATGGTCTCATATATTAAATGTTTTTAAACTACCAATATTTAAGATAATTACAGACAATAGAAAAATAGACAAATGATTTGGCAAGCACAGGTCAAAAGAGGATGAAACGGTCAGGAAACACATAAAAATATAATTAGCCTTATTAGTAACCAGGGAAACAAAAATGAAAACCACAGTGGAAAACTAGGATTGTTCCAGAATGACTAAAAATAGATCAAATGTACCAAGTGGTAGAGAGAATAAAGCAATGGGAACCCTTATGCACCAGGGTAGGGTATAAATTGATACATCCACACTGGAAAAGATTTGTCTACAAAACTAAATATGCATCTATGTAATGATTTAGCACATTCTTGTCTTTTTAATTATTAAATGGTGGGGCAGGAGAAAGGGAGTGAGGGGGAACAGCGGTTGGTATATAAAATGAAAAAAAATTTAATTAGAAGAAAGATTTAAATAAACAACAACAAAAAAAACTAGAATTGCTATGGAATTATCCCACTGTGTTCCACACAATCTGGAGTTTCAACCCAGATTGTTTGACCCGTGATCCATGCTCTGACCTAGCACACTATATTACCTTTTGTATATACCATCCCCCCAAACTCAACTTCTCAGTACTCATTTTCTGTATTAGTTATGTTGATAACCACTATGACAGAATATCTGACAAGGGGGAACACAAGGAAAGAGAGTTGTCTTTAGCTCATTGATTGGAAGCATATGGTCTACCATGGCAGAGAAGGCATAGCAATGTGTAGCTGCATGGCAGTGGGAATACAAGGCATTGTCTTGTTCTCATCCTCATAGACTCCATAGATGATGAAGCAGAAAGCACAAAGGGAGCATGTCCAGGCTACATAACCATAAGGCCTGCCCCTAAAGGTCCACTCATTCCAGTAAATCCCCAGTTTCTACTGGCTCCATATTCTCCCAAAGATGGTGCCATCTGTGGACCAATTATTCAAACACATAAGCTCTTGTTGGGGGGACAATTCACATTCAAACCACATGCATTGATTTATAATAATTACTTAGGCTACACATTTTCCTTACAACTTTTCTCTTTGTGATCTATTTCCTAACAAAAAGGGCTAATAATAAAGTGATTCTTTTTTGAGTAAATTGTTAACTCACTTTTACTGATTACATACAATGTGGTAGATATTGTACTAAGACCTTCACAGTAATAGTTCACACAATCTTCAAACAGCCCTGGAAAGTACACACTACTATTATCCTTGTTTTAACAAATGATCATAGTGTAATGGTTCTCAGCTTGACTTCACCAACTAAATCAGAACTCCTAGAGGCAGGACCCAAACATCACAATCCTGTCCACTTCTAAAATATGAGCTTAAGAACAGTGAAATCTAGTCATAGGATTGCTGTGGAATTTTCCCACTGTGTTCCACACAAGCTGGAGTTAATACTCAGATTGTTTGACCCATGATCCATGTTCTGATCTATCACACTATACTGCCTTTTGGATATACTACCACACCTTGCCCCCCCCCAAAAAAAACCCACAAAGAATTAAGAGAAAGTTGTCATGGAACCTGCTTCTCAGAATGACTAAAACATAAAACATGAGGGTTGGGGTTGAAGCTATGTTATAAGTGATGCTGAAGGATATGTGAGAATCAGAGGTATGGGGCAGGCTGAACATGATAAGTATTTAGGTTCATTCTCCATGGGGCTTGGTGCATCTTCACAGAAGCCTTTCAGCTACAGTACAGAGGAAAGGGTATGAGGAGGGGCAAGTGAAACCATCCATGAAATAGGTAACAGGGATCTTACTGAATTAAATCAAGATTAGGAATGAATAGCTGAGCTGAAGAAATGGTTCAGTGATTAAGAGCATTTGCTGCTCTTCTAGAAGACTGGAGTTCAGTTCCCAGTATCCATGTTGGGTGGCTCACAACTACTGTTGGTCCAGCTCCAGGTGATTTGACTCCCTCTTCTGGCCCTAACACTCTCTCTCTCTCTCTCTCTCTCTCTCTCTCTCTCTCTCTCTCTCTCTCTCTCAAATAAAATACATCTTTTTCAAAAAGGATTAGGAATGACTCAAAGGAACCATCTGCAGATCTCTGTAAAGGAAAGATGTTGATTTGATGAGAAAATGGAAAAAGGATGGATAGAAGGACACCAAGATGGCATCGATACAAGTGATAGAGCTGAGGCCAGAACAAAAGGAGGAAAATGACTTTGAGGAAGACACTGAGATGCATTTAAATATGTGGGACAATACTGTGGAAAATGAAATGGCAGTTGAAAATAAAAGTCTGTGTTTCAGGAGATAGGTAATGACATTAGAAATTTGGTTTCAAGCATCATTAAAATGTTGACACAGATGAGACTCTAAGTGTGGGCAAGACTGCCCGAGCTACCACTGTCCTCTTAAATACACACTGCAATCCTTTGTCAAATTGTAGATTTCCTGGAACCTCATTACTCTGGTAGTTTTGTAGGCAGATAGTAGAGCTAGGTGACCTATTCTACACCTTGCAAACTAGATAATTCTTAGGTAAGCCTTTTAATCTCTTTGAATCTTAGTATCCTTGTCTGTAAACTGATGTAATGATCCAGATATATCTCACAAGTTTGCCTCAAAAGTTGTTTCACAAATATTTAAAGTTGTAACTATTAACCTGTTCTTCACCTTTTTATAGCCAGAGAAACCAAAGCACGTAATTAAAAAATTGCTTTTCATTACAAAGACAGGAGTGGAAACTAGGCAGACCATTTCTCTTCTTATATTCCTTCCTTATAAAACATATTTTCCACTTCCCTACACGAAGAGGGCATTAGTGAGATTTTTATTGTAAAGAGGAGTAAATGGAGACAGTTACCATCTTCTATGAACCGCCCAGTGGAGAAGTAGTAACACACCATTATTCAAACCTAAGAAGCTTGATTTCAGAGCCCAGTGCCCTTAACCATGTCTCAAATAGCAGGGCTTTATGTGACAAATTCAGGGAAGAGACTTGTCAGGGAGGCTCCTCTACATCTCTCAAACAATCACAAAAATGTAGCTGTATCTGTGTGGCTTCTATGTCTATTAAGAATTGATGCCCTTCTTTTTCTTGAGGCCTGGGGTTTTCCTGATTTTGTTTTTGGGGATCACTTTAGGGAGAAAAGAGCCTGGAAATCATCAAGGAGAAAAATACATCACTCAGAAGGACACCAGAGACAATCCTTGGAGACTCACACTGAATGTGGGAAACATCCTTATTCATTGTACAGGAACAAAGCTCGGGAGAGAAAGAAGGCCCCAGGAACCACAGAAAGGAGGCTATGGCTTCAGGAGGGAGACACCCATGAGAGTTTGAAAAGAAGTCATTGCTGCTCCTGACAGCTAAGAGGGAATACAGTGGTAGAAACAACTGGTCCATATTGTCCAATGGATGCTTCTGGGAATGCTATGGGATGGTAGGCAGGGCTGTGCTAGGCAGCACAGGTGATGTTCTTAGGCTTGTGTGGGCACAGCTTCAAATGACACAATCACGCAGGGAGAGAATTATTCTTTTTGCATTTTCCTTACCATTATTCTGATTATTATAAAGTCTAATTTGATACTGGTATGTTTCTAACAATTTTCTGACACCTGTATCCTCCCCTTTCAAGAAGGAGACATTGGAAGGGAAGACAGAATTTAACTTGTAGTGAATAACATTATTCTGTGTTCATTGTGTTCACTTTCAAAGCTGCCTACTATTTATGTCAAGTATTTTTTACTTCTGTTAATAAAAGATTTTAAGGTTAGTTTGTGTAAGAAAAATGTAAATGTTTAAAATGTCTTATTATTGGATAATAAAGGTCAAATGAATATGTGTCCAACGTTCTAGACCCTTCAATCCATATTCTTTTTGGATCAATCTGGGAACATAATTTAAATCTCCAGTATACCACAGCATTTCCAGAGTGACTGAGGATGATGACTAGCAAAGCAGAATAATGGCCACACCACAAGAAAAATGTGAGAATAGTAGAGGTCTCTATACTGAGGCATAAAAGTCATTCTGATGAAACTCAAGGGCTAGCATGTGAACGAGACCCTATTGAATTTGTGTCATGTCTCCAAAGGATAGACTTGGAACCATAGTAGATCCAAGGCACAGAGTCCTACACAACCATGTTCCTACGACTAAGGCACACACAGGTTAGAAGGAAGTGGCAAGAGGACCTAGGGCTTGGAAACCATGACTGCATTCTACCCCTTAAGCCCATCCTTACCATAGTTCCTGGAAAAATGAGCAGACAGAACATCAAGTCTATCCAGGACAGGCACCAAAACTACATGGAGAAACCCAGTCTCAAAAAACCAGAAAAGGAGAGAGAGAGAGAGAGAGAGAGAGAGAGAGAGAGAGAGAGAGAGAGAGAGAGAGAAAGAGAGAGAGAGAGAACTTCTTTAAGTCTACATCCTCTCATGTAAGATGAGAGGTTGGGCTGGAGGAGGGGTTAGGACCAGGCTCACCTGATATTGCTAACTGCTTTGTATCTGCTGCCTGCAACTCCTGTGTGAGAGAACATTCCTGACCACGGTCAGGCTTTCTGGGAGAAAGGCTTGATTAGAACCATGTGCCCCAGAAGAGAAGCAAGTTATATCTCACTTCTGGTTACTGTGGATTACTCCCTGATCTGTACTAAAATGTCAAGTCCACAGCACTTTGCCCCCTTTACAAAAGGATGAAACAGATGCACTTCTAAAACCAATCCTTGTCCAGAAAGGATTGTTACATCATATTTATTTTCATACGGCATTTATCAATATCAATTTTATGAGTAAATATTGATGCTTTGGGGGGTTTATAGATTTATCCCAACAGTCACAAACTATGGACCAATTGCATTGTTGAACATAATCATAAGTTAATTGCTGTTTTTCTGGATTCTCCATCAATAGGAATGAAACAATTCTTTAAATTTTGTACAGTTTTGGGAATTTAAATATATGTTCTGTCTTAATTGTTCTGTGTGAGCAATAAAACACAGAGTATATGTTCCTTCTACTTTTCTAAGATGGTTTTGTATTTCTCAGCTATATAAAAGTGCACATTCACTGCAAAGAGATGTTTTTAACAAGCATGCCTTTCCAAGAGGGACTTCTTCCTCCAGACAAACTGGGATGGTATCAGTTAATTTGCCTTTACGATTAGCATGTGAGTTCCATTTCATTTTATTTCCCTCCTCATATATAAAGTGAAGAATAAAGGATGGCCCCATATTCACAGAGCACGGAAAGATCTAAAAGAGAATGCATTTATCAAGGGCCGCAGTAGAGTCTACTGACTGCTAGTATGGCTAGATTGTGACCACACTTCATTTTTCACCTGTATTCTGCTTCATTTATCACAAATGTCACCATCCCAGAGCTGTCAGCCTGGAAAGATGATGCCCTTGTTGTGTGGGCTTCACGGGCACTGACTATTGAGGACTTGGGCTGTGAGGAGAGAGCTATCATTCATAATTTCTCACTCTACTTAGTTGAGGCAGGCAGATGCCTTGGGGCTGGAAAAAAAGAACATGAAGCTAAGCAGATGGGAAGTAAACATCTTAGCAGCCTTCGCTGCAGGCTGTGATGCTTCTGGCTACCTATCTTTGGGAGAGAGACTGAACTACTCCTTGTTTAAACTATCAACCTGTGCTGTGTAGTATGGTAGTCCCTAGCCACCTGTGGGTATCAAACACTTACAACATGGTAGTCCAACTTGAGTTGTGTTTAGTATATGAAACTCATAGTATAAAAACTTGGAAATTGAGATTAGCCTTATACCCACAGGGAAGTATAGCTCTTCCCTATAATCAAAGAAATGTCTTTTTGCAACAGATGGAGACTAGTGCAGAGGTTCACAGCTAGTCAAAATTCAGAGAGTAATTATGGTGTGCCCAACCTTAATTAAGAGATTTTTCAGGGCAACCCCTACACCTAAGAATCAGGGGAGGAAATCACAAAAGAGGGGGCAGAAAGATCTAAGAGCTAGAGGACCAGGGCACCTGCTGCTATATTCCATCTTTAAGATGTAACAGGAAAGCTGGAGCCATCAAATCTCAGCAATATGATTATCTAAACAAGACCTGCATAATGACAACATCAGTTGACATGCCGAAGTGGATTGGTGGCATTTCACAAAGGTACAGTCCCTAGATAAAGAACTAAGAGGGGGAAAAATCTGTTTTAAAGGGAAAGAGCAAATGTTATGGGAGTGCCAACCTTGATGAAATGAAACAGTGACACAAGGCTTTGCTATCCCCCTCCACTGCTTGCTCAAATGAGTAGGTTAGCCAAGCTATTTCACTCTTTTAAGCATCTCTGTGTAAAAGGGAAATAATAAAATATCTTTTTGTAAGTTCATTTATATATATATATATATATATATATATATATATATATATATATATATATATATATATATATGAGATAAATACATTAAATGTCAACTCTGGTTACTAACTAACAGTTTAGGAATGAAATATGCCACATTTAATCCTTCTTCCTCAGTCCCCTGGGTGATGGAGTTATGGGTGTCAAATGAGAGAAATCCACTTTTATGGGGGTGGGGCAAAGTTTCTCAACATCAAACACCAGCCTACATATACAGACAAGTCATTCCCTAAACCCTCTATTGATCAGAACCTGCTTTAGTCATAGTTTCCAAAGTTTACAAAGGTCTGTACATTTATCTACCCTTGATAGGAAAAAATTTTAAATGCATGAAAATTGGATTTCATTTCAGAATGGCAAACTGAGCTGACAGCAAATCACCCCTTCACATCTTGTACTATCAGATGGATTGTGAAAAATCCCTCTCTTATGAAGATTTCAAGCACAGTTTTAGAACATTAAAATTACATGTGGTATAAATTATCTCAAAGATTAGAGGAAAGAGGCAACACTCCAACTCAGTCAGAAAGATTATGACACCCAGAAGAGAAAGGGATAATATCAAAAGAGGGAATTACCAACCAACCTAATTTATAAACATAGAAATAAAAATCTCAAATAAAATATTCACTTGTTAAATCCAGTAGTATTTTAAATAAAATAATCTTGTCCTAGGTAGGCTTTATCCCAAAATACAAAACTGTTTCAATATTAGAATTTTCAAAACTCATCATACAAATAAACTAGTGATGGAAAACATAAGGTCATTCCAATTCACACAGAAAAATCATTAGAGAATATTCAGAGTATCATGTTCCCTAAGGAAAGCGTTTTGCCAGATACTCAATATTCCAGATAGACTTGTCCTAGTGAAAGAGTTTTGCTTCGCCAAACAAGAAAATGTCTTCTGATAAAGAATATAGAAAGCATAATACTTCCAAAACTTTAGACAAATCCCCTTTGAATTCAGAAACAGGGCCACTGTTCCCAATACATTTCTGTTACTATTTAACTCAGTGTAATGAGACAGGAGGAAGTCTGGGACAAGGATAATACCTGGTTATTTGACAGTGAATTACATATAAAAGAAGTCTCCTGAAAAGATCAAATGGCCAAATGTATGAAATAATCCTCAGGGCACCTAGATTTAGAATCAATTCTAGTATACAATGTTACAGGAGTGCTGAGAAGATTATCATCATTTATAAACGTATTAAAAATTATGAGAATTGGGGTTAGAGATATGGCTCATTGGTTAAGAGCACTCGGCACTCTTGCAAAGGACCAAAGTTCAGTTCCCAGCACTGACATGGCAATTCATAAATATCTGTAACTACAGTTCCACAGATCTGATGCCCTCTGCTGGTTTCTGCAGGTACCAGGCACATGCATGGTGCACATACATGCCTGTAGGCAAAACACTCAACAAGTAGCAATTATAGGGTTATTTTAATTATGAGAATCAAGAAAGAGATCTAAAAAGAAGCTTCAAACTTCAGGGAGAAAATTTGTAAATGCTGAAGATTACAAAAACTGATCTGTATGAACAGAGAAGTCATAATCAGGGTTGTGGGAAGAAGACACAGTAACTTAGATAGATTTACTTTGAATTAATCTATAAAATTCAAGACCATTATAACGAAGTTCAAACAGAATTGCTGTAGACCAATAACAATGAGGAATATAACATTAGTTGTAGATAGACAAATAAATCAATGGAAGAGATTCTAGTAACAGACTAAAGCATTTAACAACTTAGAATGTAAGAAATACATTCAGCATCAAAGATCTTAAAGAAAACTGAGATGTTTAATAAATAGTGTTTTCGCTTTGGAAAGAATAAAATTATTTCATATCATTCTAAAATGTATACATATGCGTCAATAACAATTGATGAAAAAGGAGACCATGAATTTGGAAAAAAGAAAAAAGAAAGAATGGGCATATAGGAGGATTTGGAGGAAAAAAGGGGAAGGGAGAAATGTTGTAATTAAAATACATTCTCAAAAATAAAGAAATGAACCTTGTTTTTTTTGTTTGTTTGTTTTTTGTTTTTTGTTTTTCGAGACAGGGTTTCTCTGTGTAGCTTTTCACCTTTTCTGGATCTCGCTCTGTAGACCATGCTGGCCTTGAACTCACAAAGATCTGCCTGCCTCTGACCCCTGAGTGCTGGGACTAAAAGCATGTGCCACCACTGCCCGGCAGAAATGAAGCTTCTTAATTGGAAGAAATACAGAAGACAGTCTTTGGTTTGGTTTGATACAGACTTTCACGTACCTGAGCCTCACCTCAAATGGGCTATGTATGGCTAAGGATAACTGAAGTCCTGATCATCCTGCTTCCATTTCTCACGCTTTGGGATTACCACCATCTCCCTGCCTCCATCTCTCATGTGACAAGATTGTCATCATGCCTGGCTGGGAGAATTCTCTGGGACTGCAAAACTCACTCAACTTGGAAGAATTAATTTTTCCTCTGAGTGTTTCTGACAGTAGAGCTCATGGAAATTCACTTCTTCAAAGTCAGCAAGGAGACCAAGACTAAGCCTCATATAAAAAAAAGTAAATGAAAAACAACCAGAGTCCATCCCTTTGCTCTGCCTGCAGTTTACTCCCAGGAGTGGCATGCACTGACACTTGAATGCTATGGCTTGTACACAGATCACAGGCCAGGCCATACTTAAAGGGAAACAACTATTTAAAGACACGAACAACATAGACGAGGCTAAAAATCAGTCCAGCACTTTGAAATGCTTGACATTGCCTAGGGTTACAGGATTAACGCCGTCAGAATATATTGCACTTTACTCCATTTTACTGGTACTTTAATTTCTATTTGCAGAGTTAAAATGGGTCTCCCCTCTTCTTCTCCAAATTCAATACACTTAACTACTAAGAGGTACACATTTCCATAAGAATCACTCCTACTATGGTGGACGGAACACTAGAATGAATACCTAGTGGCTCCATCATTATCTGAACATAGCAGAAAACTCAGCTGACAGCCTCGAAAGAAGGAAATAAATGTTTAGTAGGATGTAGAATGAACTATCCCACTTAATCTTTTAATGTCCCAGGCTCTGCTTCCCCCCTCACGACACCAGACATTCCAAATTATAATTTCCAGAATGTCCTAGCCTTAAGTAGAAAAACTATATGAAAATCCCTGAAAGCAAACATGTTGGTCAACATTGTGGAGATCTGTACTTATATAAAATCCATTTCCCATTACTGCCCATGGAAAGAAGGCAAAGGAAATTTTCAGTTCTTTGGCATGTTACAAATAAAGTCACAAAAAGAAACTATTCTTGATTCTAAACTAAGAACATTAACTCTGATCCACAGTAATGCCTCTCATAGGTCATCATTCTTCATAAGTCACATCTAAAACAGCAATGATAACAGAGGCGCCTCATTAAGTACTCACTACTTCCCATGCACTATATGAAGGATTTATATGAATTACTCCACTTAGTTATCATAATAAAACTTAGATTAAGCACTTTATCTTAGTTCTCTGGGTGAATGTACTCAGGCAAAGTGTAACTGTGTCATTTGCCCAAATACTAGTGATTGGCTAGTGACACTGTGGAGATTTGCAAGTGTGTGAGTCTTCAACATCTGACATTTTAGTCCTCCCTTATGATAATGTTTATCCCACAGAAATTTTAAATGCTTGTTAATGGAAAAATGGTACTCTTCACATATTATTATTATAAAAACATTAATCATATGCCTATTAAAAGAAAAAAACATCACTGTAACATTTTAAGATTTTTTTAATTATGTGTATGTGTTTCTGCATGTAGATATGTGCACCTGTGAGTGCAGTGCCCACAGAGTCCAGAAGAAGACATCAATACTCCTGGAGCAGGAGTCGTACATGGTTGTGAGCTGCCCAATGTGGGTGCTGGGAACCAAACTCTCTGCAAGAACAGCATGTGCTCTTAACCCCTGAGACATCTCTCCAGTCATTGGAACATGTTTTCAATCTGCCCATTAGCAGCTGTGTATTCCTGAGATAGTAAACTAACCTTGATTTTTCTCTTAGATGATATGTGTAGTTCACCCTGTTTCCCTCTTAAGCTGTAGCACTGAAGAGCTGTAAATTCTTCTGAAAGTATTAGCTAAAGCAAAGCAATATAATTCCAAGATATAAGCAATTATTAACTTCTATATGTGAGAAGCATATAAAGAATAAGATAGACAGACTGTTCATTAGTCTCTGTAGAAAACAGGACATACAATATATGCTGGGTAAAATGCACCTAAATTGCTTACTTACCTAAAATCAAATACTACTTAAAACTTTGCTTTAAAAGGTGATATAATGCAGGCACATCATTCACCAGCTCCAGCAAACATTCCATAGCGTTCATTCTCCAAACACACTCAGCTTGGTACACAAGATGGTGGAGAAGATAGGAAGACATAGCCTAGTACTAAGAACACCTTTAAAGTCAAACAGCTTCATTCTTTAGAAATCCTGTAGGGTTGTAAATATCTACCTTGCTAGGATATTCAAATAATTACAGACACTCATATTTAACAGACGTTGACTTGATTTAGTTTCTGGATACCACACTAACTCAAAGATGACCAGATAATGAAATACTCTGCAGAACAAAAAAAACAGTAGCAACACCAACAAAAGCTTCTGAAAGACAATTTTTGAAAGAGCTAACATCCTGGTAAGGAATGATCTCTAATGAGCTGAGAGAGCTCAGGAAGAGGTAAAATCCCCAAGGCTAAGTGTAGCCCTTGTACTAGCCCACAGGGTATTTTTTTTTTACCTTGAAGAAGCAGCAGAAAGGACAAGTAATACTTTCTTCAGAGTTAGAAATACAAAAAAATATCTCCCAAGACCTGCCTAGGAGGAAAGACCCAATAACCATGATGTATTGAATTGAGGACACTAAAACCTTCATCACCGAAAGAAGAGAACTTGATCCTATGGACTTAAGTTCCCAATGAAGATGACCCAGTGCCCAGAAATTCTCCTGCCAGACATATGTTAGAAAGATCCCAGATCAATGATACCAGAAACACCTGGCAGAGTACGTTTAATTTTGGCCCGTAATTTATACAGTTTCAAATATAATGGCAGACACAAAACAGAAGCAAATGGAAGAGTCAAAAGATACATCAACCTGAGCAGAAACAACAGAAGAAAACCCAGCAAGAAACCAGTTTTTTAACAGTGGTTTTCCAGATAAAATTCCCAGATCTAGACTCTACACCTCTGTGATTATAATGTCTAAAAAGAAAAACACATGAACCTAAGAGTTTTACCAAGAATGGTAAACTATTTAAGAAAAGGAGGACAGTGCCAATTTCACTCCCCCAAATAGGAAACAACAAAAATCAATGAAATTAAAACACCAGTGTTCAGTTTAGTAGCAAATGAAGAGAATTTAATAAATTCTCCCAAAGATAAAAATAGGTTCACTAAAGGGTCAGAAGATGTTATTTAGAATAATGCACTAACATAAGTACTAAGGTACCAAAGAGTATAAAATGTAAAATGACAAAAATGAGCAGTGTATGTGGTAGCTTGTGCCTCTAAAGTTGAGTGCTCTGGAGTCTGAGGTGAGAATATTGCCACAAGCTCAAGGCCAGAAAAGGAAACATAGTGAGTTATAGGCCAGCTTCATCTACATAGCAAGATTCTGTCTCAAAAGGGGGATATAATGAGAATGCTTATTCTTTATTAGATGAAGCAAAGGAAATACTGAAATAGATGATGTCTGCAGACTTTCTGAAACTGATGATAGATATTAATGTATAGAATTAAAGCTTCACTGGATTTCGGCTTGCATGGAATATTTAGAAGGCAAAAAAAAGCCTTCTTCTTTTTCATTATTAGCACAAAATTCTGAGAAATTCAAGCCAGTGGCTTTTCTTGAATCAGAGAGCTGAAGTTATAAAACAATGGTAAATTCAAAGTGGGAGAAGAAGCCGGTGCGAGGGGAGGGCAGGCTGGAAGCACTCGCTTCTCTGAGGTAGACACAGTAAGACAACAATAAGAGGCATTCAGTTAGGATTATTCATGAACTGCAGAAAGCTAAGCATGAGATAGTCAAGAGTATACAGAGTACTCTATGAACTGTAAAGACATGAGGCCCTCATGGTCTGTCTGTAGTTCTTTTCCAGAGACTCCACCACCTATCTCTGAATAAAGTGGGTGGGAGCTGTTGTGTAGCTATTTCTTCCAAACTAGAACATTCTCTCCTGGAGAGAGAACAGTTTGTGCAACTTACAAGGTACAGGAACCTCATACATCTTAGAAATGTCAGAAAGCTGAAGACTCCCAAGGCCCCTTCCCAAGGCCATATACTGTTGATGTTGCTGAGAATGGGAGATGCTCTGACATGTTTTGTAAGGAACAGCAGGGGTGTGGGTTTTGTGAGTGAATGCCCATGTTGAGGTGGACTTTTGAAGCAGCCTTTGAATCATCTGTGCTCCTGCAAGCAATTGTGTGGAACAATTTCTTTTGATCTGGAGGTGACTAGATGTTTGCTCTCATCTCCCCAGAAAAGTCACACACTGTGAGAGTCAGGAGAGGACTTCCATTCTGGTTCAGACCTGAGAAGGGAGAGTATAGCAGGAGGCACATGAAGACGAAGACTGCCAGGATCCTTCTTCCTATCATCCGTTTGTGTGTGTGTGTGTGTGTGTGTGTGTGTGTCTGCGTGTGTGTCTATGTGTGTTCATGTGTGTCTGTATGTGCATCTGTGTCTGTGTGTCTGTGTCTATGTGTGTCTGTGTCTGTCTATATGTCTGTATGTGTACACAGTGTCCTGTCCCTGGAACAAATGAAATATCAATGAAACTTAGAGAAGGAAAGAGAAAAGAACTTTTCTACCTATGGAAGAATGGCAGGAATAGAGCTAAGCATTGAACCATAGACAGAGTAGGCTATGTCAAGAGATCCAGAAGCATAGTACCATCAACAACTAAAGCAAATCTTATTTGTAATTATAAGTCCATGTGTTAAAGTGACATATATAAGGCTGGTGATGTGGTTCAACAGATAGAGGTGCTTGCCTATGAGCCTGATGGCCTGAGTTCAACCCCCAGATCCCATAAAGTGGCAAGAGAGAGCAGACTCCTCAAAGCCATCCTCTAACCTCCTCATACATGCATTGTGGAATGTTATTGTAAGATGTGTTACATTTGCTTATGCTTTGGAACATTTGTTTAATGATGCAAAGATGTGTTGCATTCTTTTGTGTTGCATTTGTTTAACTCTGTGAAGCCATGTTGCTTTGCCTGTCTAAAACACCCAATTGGTCTAATAAAGAGCTGAATGGCCAATAGTGAGGCAGGAGAAAGGATAGGAGGGGCCGGCAGGCAGAAAGGATAAATAGAGGAGAAATCTGGGAGGAGAGACACCAAAGAGCAAGAAAAGAGGGGGCCAGTCAACTAGCCACACAGCAAGCTACAGAGTAAGAAATAAATAAAGATATGCAGAAAGAGAGAAAGATAAAAGCCCAGAGGCAAAAGACAGACTGGATAAGTTAAGAAAAGCTGGCTAGAAAAAAAGGTCAAGCTAAAGCTGGACACTCATAAATAAGAATATACCTCTGTGTGATTTATTTGGAAGCTGGGTGGCATTCCCCCTGCCAAGAGTAAAGAGCCAAAAGAGTAAAAAAGACAACCAACTATACACGTGTACACCCATACACAATCAGTGCTGGAAGCCAGCATGACCAGTGGGAGATCCAATAGGGAAACGTTTCTCCTTTTGTCTCATGACACAATATGAGCTCTGTTTAATGAGGCTTCTTCATAAGGACTGAGCCCCAGTGAGTTTTATCAATGACCAGCTTGGTTCTTCACTTCTGTATTGACTTTCTTTGTTTTTGTTTTGTTTTGTTTTGTTTTCTGTCTGTTTTTCATTTCATTAGCCTCTCTGCATTTTGTTTTCTTAGAATTATGTTGCCAAACGCACACCCTCTATGAAAGCCTTTGCCCTGCAGCTCACACAGCAGTGCTGTTAAGTAGGAAGGTAATAACTGCTTCTGCTGTTTTTATGTATGGTGCCCATACAAGAATACAAAACCTCATTCCAACTTACATTCTATTAAGAAATGAATTTTAGATAGGTTGTGATCTAAGTGTGGGAGGTGAAACAAAACTTTGAGAGGGTGATATGTAGATTTTTATCACTCTGTGACAAACATTATCAAGTGATGAAAAGGTTGACAATTTTGAATATTTAAAAATTAAGAGTTCCTATTCAACAGGAGGCATCAATGTGAGAATGAAAATGTGGGTCACAGGAAAGACACTTATAACATATAGCTAGTGAAGGACTTATAAGAAGAACAGAAAGGTAAGTCTAATGCATTGGTAGAAAATGACAGAAAATCTAGCACAAAAAAAAGCCAGGAAAACAGTTGAGTAGTCACTTCATCCAAGCTCCACAAATGGAAAATAAAAACATGAGCCACTAGCAATGTAAACTAAGACGAGAGAGAGAGGGAGGGAGAGAGAGAGAGAGAGAGAGAGAGAGAGAGAGAGAGAGAGAGAGAGAGAGAGAGAGAGAGAGAGAGAGAGAGAAACTATTTAGACCTAAAAACATGACTAAAAGTATTTATAGCTGGTTATCTCAAGAAGCAAAGAATAGGGGTAAAGGAAACTCTCAATTCTGCTGATAGGAGTTTAAGTTGATTCAACCACTTGGGAAAATTGAACAGTACTCACTTTAATTTTGTACACATACCTAACCTATGGTCCAGTCATCTCACCTCTAGAATATATCTTTCAGAAATACATTTATGGATACCAAAGGAAATGTACAAGATTGTCAATAGAGGCATTTCAATAGGCTAACATTAGAAACAAAAATTATCAAGCACTGACTAGACAAATCAACCATTGTATATTTTCCCAGGGGAAAATAGCAGTTAAAGAGCTTGACATGTGTAAAAACAGAAGAGGGAAGAACAGAATTCAAGGTTAGCTTCAGCTACAAAGAGAGTTCAAGGACAGCCTGACTTACAAAAGAACCTATCCTCTCCCCCACAAAAAAAAAAAAAAATGAAGCACTTCAGCTGTATACACTGGAAGTAACTGTCACAAACATGATATTATAAAGAAGTGAGAAACTTAAATTCCAGAGTATACAAGAGGAAATCATCCTATTGATAGGTATGCACTGTATATAGGTATATATAACAAAGTAAAGGACTTCTGTAACATCAGAATAATTGTTACTTTCAAGAGAAGAAAAGAATAGTTAGGTTAATTTGGAGTCCAAGGGTGCTTGCTGGCAATGGTGTTTCTTGATCTGGGATATAGCTACAAAGATACTCTATCTAACCACTCCTGGGCATATACTCAAAGGATGCTCTACCATACCACAAAGACATTTGCTCAACTGTGTTCATAGCAGCTTTATTCATAGTAGCCAGAAACTGGAAACAACCTAGATGTCCATCAATTGAAGAATGGATAAAGAAAATGTGGTACATTTACATAATGGAGTATTACTCATCTGTTAAAAACAATGACATCATGAAATTTGTCAGCAAATGAATGGAACTAGAAAAGATGATCATGAGTAAGGTAACCCAGACTAGAAAGACAAACATGGTATGAATTCACTTATAGGTGGATATTAACCATAAAATAAAGGATAACCATGCTGCAATCCACAGACCCAAAGAAGCTAAGTAACAAGGAAGGCTCAAGGGGGAACATACGAATCTCACTGTGAAAGAGAAATAGAACAGACATCACAGGTGGACGATCTAGGTAGGGTTGGACATAGGAACAGGAGGGATCAGAAGTGAGGGGAGGATAGAGGGAGAGAGTACTGAGAAAGACAACTGGAAACTGGGGGCATCTCTAGGATGAGCTAAAAACCTAGTGCAATGAAAAATCCCAGGAATTTGTAAGAGTGACCCTAGGTAAGACTTCTAGCAATGGGAGATATAAATCCTGAACTGGCTGTCTCCTGAAACCAGGCAAGAATTCCAGTGGAGGAATTGGGACACCAATCCAGCCACATAACCTCTGACCTACAATTTGTTCTGCCTACAAGATATGCTGGGACAAAGGTGGCACAGAAGTACCCAACTTCATGGGAGTAGCCAACCAATGACTGGTCCAGCTTGACACCCATACTATGAGAGGGATCTCACCCATGAAAATGCCTGGAAGACCAGAACCCAGAGACTGGACAGCTCAGAGACCTAGGATAGAGCCAAACATGAAGGACAAAAAAGAAAAAAAAGTCAATGAAATGATTCCTAATGATATTCTGCTATACTCATATCATAGATAACTGCCTAGCCCAATTGTCATCAAAGAGGCTTCACCCAGAAACATGGAAATAAATGCAGAGACCCACAGCCAAACATTAGGCAGACCTCAGGAAATCCTATGGAAGAGGTGGAGGAAGGATTATGGGAGCCAGAAGGGCCAAGGACACCATTTGAAAACAGTCAACTGACCTGGGCTCATGGGGGCTCATGGGAGTTACTTCTTTTAGAGCTGTTAGTCAACGGGGTCTCATAGACCTCTAGACATTATAGGCTGTTACCAATGCTCTTGGTTACCACCCAGAACTTGATAGTAAGACCCTGTTGAGGAAGACACTACCTACTTGGATCATAAACATTGAGAAACAAAGTTAGCACTGACATGGAAGCTTCATATTAACCAGCTAGTTTTCACAATGCTACAAGGTGTGAGGTACACTCACTACCAGAGGAGAAAAAGCTATCATCAGTTTTACCCAGTCAATAATCTGGCTCAATGTCCTCTCAAGACTTCCCCACCATTCAAAACCTAATACACATTTCTAGTGTCAATTCATTGGCTCTGCCTCAGCTTTTCCATGATATCTACCTCCTTTAACTCATCGTGTAATTTACTAATGTTCCATTAGCATTTCCTAGTGTGCCATTTGCTGTTTCCTTTCAGTCTCCTGTGTAAGGGCAAGTTCCACAAGGGCGGGGCACTTGGGGTTTGTTTGCTGATCAGTTCCGAGGTCCAGGAATAATATCAGCACATAGAAGGCACTCAATAAATGCTTATAGATTAAAAAAAAAAGATGGGGTCTTTTTGTCATATGAAGCCTGCTGAAAGGATGCTTGAAGAAGATGGCTGTCGAACCCAGTCTTCCTTTGCTTCCTGATCCCACATTGGAAGTAGATTATTGTGCTATGTGCCTTAATATACTCCCTCACTATAGGCCCCAAAGCAACAAGGCCAGGGCCAGGGACTGAAGCCCTACACTGTGACTTATACCAAACCTTTCCATTTTCCAAACTGATTATCTCAGGTGCTTTATTACAATAGAAGCCTCTAACACCCCCCCCCCCAATGCTATTGTACTGAAAGCCACACTCTGAGAGAGGTTTATGAAACCTGTATACCTCACCTATGAATAAATTACCCATCACAGATGCACTTCTAGCTCCAGCATGATATGATTTGCCCTGACCCTGTTAGACTCCATCAGTGTAACTCCAGGGATGCTAATTGTAATACTGTGTTATTTGCACACGGAATCCAGGGGCAATGTCCTGTCTTAAGAGTTTAATGGCTCTAAAGCATTAAGAAACAGACTTTGTTAGCCCTCCCTGGCTTTTTCAGCAGCTGGTGGCCTCTGTGGGAAAATGCAAAATGAGAGCAGAGGAGCCTTGGAGAGGTTTTTCATTTGCACCTGCTCATTAAGTCACAGGAACAAAACCTCATCTTCCCCATTGAGAACCTTCTAATCTGGGGGCTCACCTAATCTAGGGGCTCACCTCAGATATGAGCCAGGAATGCACTGTCCACCCATGTTCAACATCATGGTCAACAGAAATAGAAATTGAGGACTGTCCAGAGCCACATATGGGGGTCATTAAATTTTCTGATGCCTTAGAAAAGTGAGTTGGCAAGTTAATTTTAATGGTGGCTTATATTTTGCTCAATATGTCTCATATATTATCATTTTAACATACATAATTATTGACATAATCTCTACTTTCCTTTTAAATCTTAAAATGTATACACATATGTATTATGCATATATACATTTCAATCTGGACTCAGCACATAATAATAATAATAATAACAATAACAATAATAATAATAGGGGCCAACAAGGTGGTTTAGTGGGTAAACATACTTACTGCCAAGCCTGATGGCCTGAGTTCAGTTTCCAGGGACCCACTGTGTAGAAGGAGAGACCAGAACCCTGTATTTTATCCTCTGATCTCTACCCATACACTGTGGCATACACAGTTCTGATGCCTAAAATAACTTGGCAAGTCATATATGGCCTGTTCAGCAGGAATTTTAATTCTAAGCATAGTTCTAAATTCTTGGTATTACTTGGTGAACTCTTCAGGACGCACAGCCTTAGTATCTTTTACGGAAGGCAAAGGTGCTTTTGAAAGGACCCAAGGAACCTTTTAAAGTGGACTGAGTCAGAAGATTATGCCAGAAAATATTCACCCAGATAGGAGGCATCTACAGATAGTAATGGTTCTCATCCGTAAAGATTAAAGAACCAACATTATCGACCCAATGTTTTTTCTGCATTCTAAGAAGATTTATACAACCAACTGAAAGAATGTGGACTGCCAGTCACAACTTGTGCTTCCAGAATGATGTATCTATAAAAGTCTAAATATAAATATCCACAGTAGGTACAATGTATACTTTAATGGATTCCTTTAAAATTGTTGGACATATGCCATCCATCTCCACAGAAAAAACATGTGAGGTCTTTGGGGTGTATAAGGTAGGAATGAATGTTGCTAGATGGATTCTAGTATAGTTCATTCCTCATGACCCTGAAGCATCTTAGGTTGATATTTTATCTGTATCTCTATTTTCTGTTCTATCTATCATCTATCCTTCTGTATGACATTACACTAAGAGGTAAACAGTGTCCCCAGAATGCTGTGGGATGATCCTCCTGTATGCTGTTACTGTGTGTTGCTCTTATTGGTTAATAATAAAGCTGTTGGGCCTATGGTGAGGCAGGACAAAGCTAGGCAAAACAAACTGAGGACTCAGATGAAGAGGGGCAGAGTCAGGGGAGACTCAAGACAGCCACCTAAGAAGCAAGATGCCAGAGGACCAGTAAAGCCACAGCCATGTGGCAGTACATAGACTAATAGAAACAGGTTAATTTAAATGTAGGAGCTAGTTAGTAATAAGCCTGAGCCATCAGCCAAGCATTTATAATTAATATAAGCCTCTTGGTGGCAATTTGGGAAGCCACTGCCAGGTATTTGGGAACAGATGGTCAGGACAGAAACTCCACCTCTGTTTACACCAGAACAAACAAATGCACATCCTAAAACTGAAAAAAGACAGAGTCTGAAGGTTTAAAACAAGTAGCTTCAAATATTGGCATAAAAATGTCTGAAGCCACCTCCCCTGAGTCTGCATGTTGAAGATCTAACCCCTAGTGTGGTGGTATCAGGAGGTAAGGCCTTTGAGAAGTCATTGGGTCATGAGTATAGAGTCCTCATGAGTGGGTTACTGCCTTCTAATGGGTGAAAAGTCCAGAGCCTAAGTACACATGTAATGGTGCTTGTTCAGGTAACCTAGTTCTCTCCTCCTCTCCCAATTCCTCCCTACCCCTTCTTTGTTAGGAAATAATAAGAAAATCACAATCTATAAGCCAAGAAGAGAGTCCTCCTCACACACAAGAAGGTAGCATCTTTTCCTTTGATTTCTCAGCCTCCAGAACTGTAGAAAATAGATGTCTGATGTTTAGTACACTTGGTCCATCATATTCAATTAGAACAGCCACCTGTTTTCCAAAACTTTAAAACAATAACTTTGAAGTGCTCTGTTTACTTTCTTCTAGAAATCTGGCCTCCACCAGGAAAGCGCTAAGCCTCCCCTCAAAAATCCAGAGAATCATATCCTTGGAACAAAAACACTGAAGCAGAGCTATGTTGAACTCAGCCTTCAGCCTCAGGGAACACAAGTAGACTATATGGGGATAGCTAACATGCTATTCACTAGCCAGACATTGCAGGTGCTGTACTTCCTGTGACCTAGGAATCAGGCAGACAAGGTTTTCTGGATAGTCTAGTCAAATAGGACATTCACTAAGTCGCTGTAACGATAATGTGTATCTATTTCTCAAGGCTATGTGAAGATGGTGGGTTTTAGTGCCTGGGTGAGATGCTGCACACACAGTGGCTGGCTGGATCAAAAATGAGCACCCATGAGGAGCATATTCTGCTGCCATGCTCAGTCCAAGCCTCCCCCCCCCCTCTCTCTCTCTCTCTCTCTCTCTCTCTCTCTCTCTCACCCCCAGGAGGGAGGGACAACAGAGACATTAACTCCAAATTCCCTCTTTCCATTAGTCGGCTAAGAGAGCCATCTGGCCTCCACCACATGACAGCAACAAATGGAAGTCCGCCAAAGCTGGTCGGCTCCAAAACTGACAGCTGCATTCAAGCAGTCACTGAAACCTACCCATCCACCACCATGAAGTTCTCCAAGATAACTGGTGAACCCACAAGTCTTCTAAAAATCCCAGAGACTGTTAATTAAAGACAGGAATCCATTGAGAAAACTAACTCCCTCTTAGTCAGAATGGCTAAGAACTAAATTGCAGCATTTGTGCTATTTACGGGGAGAAAATGTCAAGTGGGCCCTGAAAGTAGGATAATAAACATCCACTGAGGAAACTGTCTTAGAAAAACAAATTTCTGCACAATATTAATAAAAAAAATTTCACCAAGTAACTTTACCAAATTCACATAAGTAGAAAGGTAGAGATACTCGAAGCCAAAGCATGGTAATTCTACTGGTATCTTCTTATTATTATCATTGCAAAATTTTCAGGCTTGAAGTATAAGTTTTGTATTATTTTGTCCCTCTCCTTATCTTCAAGGTGATACTGATAATACTACCCAACAAGTTCTCCTTCAGTTTGTAAAAAAACTTCCATCAAAACATAATTTGATTTCCCAGATTTGAAGGATGAAAATATATATCCCACCAAATCTGAATTTTAGACAAACAGCATGTACTGGTAATATGTTTACTTACACTATGGAAAGTATTAGTTGTTATCCTGCAACTAAAATAGAGTACAGTAAGTATGCTGTACTTTATCTGGATACGTTGGATACGAGGTAGGCACAGTGTACATTCGATTTGGCCAAATGAATAGACTTTCTTGAAGTATTAAGAGGTATCATTCAAGACAAAGGAATGACATTTTGTAGTCATTAAACCATAAGGCATTTGTGAAGTACCTTGACCGACACCTTCCTTTGACTTCAGCACTCTCAAATTGGCACTTGAAGAAATTGTGTCATTTGTTCAATGGCATCCTGCTAGCAAGTTTGAACCACCTGAAACTTAAATCTGGACAATCTCATATTGCTGCTCATCCTTTCTTGTACTGTTAATGATGGCCCACCCAACTACAATCTATCACATGCCTACTACATTGACTGTCAGGTTCTATGGTTAGACTTTACGGGTATCCTAGTTTGCTGTTGCTATGATAAAAACATTGGCCAAAAACAACCTAGGAAGGAAAGGGTTCATTGACTTCCATTTCCACATCATATTCCATCATAGAAAGAAATCAGGGTTGGAACCTGGATGCAGGTACTAGAGGAGAGGCCATGGAAGAATACTGCTTACTGGCTTGCTCCAAGGCTCATGTTCGGTTTTCTTTCTTATACTTCCCAGGACCACTTGTTCAGGAATGGCACTGCCACCGTAGGCTGGGCCCTTTCACATCAATCATTATTAATAAAAATTAGTCCCACACAGACTTGCCTACAGGAAAATCTGATGAAGTGTTTTCTCAATTGGGGTTCCCTCTTGCCAGATGGCACTACTTTGTGTCAAGTAGTTGACAAAAAAAAAAACAAAAAAAACCCCTAACTTGAACAACAGGCCATCTCATTCTTTACATGAAAAGGAACCTGCACAAAGAGTATTTATGTCTTTTCCCTTCAAATGTGCCAACAACTAAATTGAGCAACATTTTTAAATACATTTTAAATAATTTAATACAAAGCTTTACAAACCACTGAGGGATGATTTGGACAGGTGATTTCTATTAATGTTGAAACATTTGCCTCTTCTTCTGGACTTTCAGACTCTTGGGAACAGAGGCTCTGTGTTAGTCACCAAAGTACCTTCCTTTCTTGAACATGAAAAGTGGAACTTTACATAGATGAAGGACTCCAAAACTATGTGTCAGATAAATGAGCAAATGAAAGAAGTCTAGTGAACATTAATTTCAGATCCTAGAAAAGACCAAAGATATTCTACCAAGTTAGTGCTTTCAAACTATCACATCAGAGTCATCAAATGGAAAAATATTGTTAGGGAAAGAGGAAAGTAGAGGAGAATTTTGATGATTTTGGCTTAATCAGGCAGGAGTTCTATGATTCTTCAACAAATAGCTCACTTCGTTGTACAGTTCACAGCATACATGAGCAGAGTCTATAAAAGGGGTCTATCTACTCCTATTGTCATATAAAATATCATTAAGAGATCTATGCTGTTTGATTGATGGCAAATACTTAGAGATGGCTTTGCTTTGGGGACTAACAGTAAAACTACCCAAGATCTAGTACAAAGCCGTCAGTAGCTACCTGACTGCTCTAGTCCAGAAAGTCTAGGGTGGGATGATGAAAGAAGAGAGAAAGGAATAGAAGGGACCAAAATAATGGAGAACAAAGACACAGACACAGACACACACACACATACCCTCAAAAAAAATGCTCAGTGAAAAGTAATGGATGGATTCAATAAGGATGACAAGGTTGAGTTTCAACCAGTCTCAACAACATGTTAAGGACAGAATTCAATGAGATTCTTTCCTAACTGGGCCTCCATTTCTTCAGGAGGAACAAAGGCATCAAACTAGAACAAAATTTCTCCAAATAATGAATGCTGTGGGTCCGTGGGATATCATTAAGTGATATGTAAAGAGAAAAAAGCACCTCTGTGGTTAATTAAATTTGGGAAATGCTGGGCTAAGCAAAACAAAATGGGTTTCTTAGCTTTAGGATTTTCAGTGCCTTTGAAGTTCTAATATGGTTTCTTTCCTTGTTTTTAAAGAGGGATAATAGACCCGCTTCATGAAGTTCTTGGAAGGACTGAGTCAGTTCTAAGAGCAGAAGAAAGAGTTGCTCCCATCACTGTGACTGCCATCTCCACCACTGTTACTGTTAACATAGGACATGTAGCGATACACAACACAGCATTCTCCAAGCTTACAAAATGCTGTCCTTATTGTATTCAGGTTTTAAAAGTATCTTCCTGAGGGCTACCATTCTGTCCTAACTAGAAGGAGCCCATAGCCTCGTCTCTCTCTGACATCCCATGCATGATAAACTAAACTTCTAAATACAGGCTACTAGACCTTAAGAGAGTATTAAAGCACACAAGAAGTCCTAAATGAATATTTATTCAATTACAAATCAATGATTTTTTTAAGTTGAAAGACCATGAGCTTTACCAGGGTCACTGGATCAAATCACAGGCCTATCTCCTACCTGTGGGCTTGATATTCCAACAAGGACACACGAACTTTCAGCATGTCTACTATGTGTGCTCTGCATCATTCCCTCCCAGACTAATTCACCTGTGATCACCCAGGCCATCAGCTACCTCATTCATTCCTTCCTTTATGCCTTCATTCAGTAAATAGTTACAAAAGCAACCCCCACCCCTTAGTGCTCAGCATTGTTATAGCCAAGAGAAAATTAGAATGGTGCTGCATTTGTAGAAATGGCCTTTACAGCCTCCTCAAGGAGAAAAATATGTTCAGCATTGGAAATTTAAGACACGTCATGATAAGGGCAGCAATGGTTTGAATGCATGACCAGATCACAGCTAACTTTCGAGAGAGGAGAGTCTGCAGGGAAATGCATGTGGTAGTTCAGTGGCCCTTAGAAAGTTGAACATGGTGACTCACACTTGGAATCCCAATACCAAGGAGGCTGAGGCAGGAACAATGTTACAAATTTACGGGTAGCCTGGACTACTATACAGTGTGTTCCAGTATATCCTGGGATACAGTGTAAGACCTTATTTAAAAAAAAAAGCAAAACATAATTAATTAATTAATTAATTAAAACCACATGGCTCAAGGACACCACAAGAGAACCACAGAATCCACTAACCTGGGCTCATAGGGACTCACAGAGACTGAAGCACCAACCAGAGAGCTTGCATGGGACTGACCTAGGCCATCTGCACGTATGCTACAGTATGGCTTGGTTTTCTTATGGGTGTCCTAACAGTGGGAGCAGGGGATGTCTCTGACTCTGTTACCTGCTTTTGGGACCCTTTCTTCCTACTGGGTTGCCTCTTCCAGGCTCAATAGGAGAGAAGGTACCTAAAGTCTTACTGCAACTTAATATACCATGGCTGGCTGGTATACATGCAAGGCCTATCCTTTTCTGAAGAAAAAGGAGTGATGAGTTGGGGGGTGGGAGAAGAGGGGAAGTTGGAGGAGGGACTGGGAGGAGAAGAGGGAGAGAGGGGAAACTGTAATTGTGCTGGGAAAAGTAATTAAGTAAGTAAGTAATAAAAATAAAGTTTAAAAAATCACATGGCTCTTAAAGGTTCTGTGGGACTTTTCAGGCAGAAGGTCCTGTGCAAATGATTGATAAATGATTACACACTAACAACAGTGATGGACTGTGGGTGGTTGCACAGCATGGCATGGCCTGATAATGTGTGAAGTCCAGGAATTTCACCCAGGATCTGCCACAAGCTGGACCTTTGAATTAAGCAGGTAATCTCCCTTATTTTCCCACTTACCTATAATGTGGATTAATGGGAAATAGGTAATCAGTAGTAATTACTAAATTATTCATCCCTTAGAAAACTCCAGGCACACTTAAGCACATTGTATGTATTACCTCATTTAATCCCTGTAATCCACTGTGGTGGACCAGCCCCCATACTTATTTACCCAGGGAACTCTTGAGGAATGAGGAATAAGAGACTTAGTTAGAAATAGATGTAAATAGAGAAAATACAGGATAGACTTGGGTGGGACTTGATCCTATTGAAACAGGCCCAGAACTTTATTCCAAAGGCCTATTTATAACAATGCCAAGGGTTAGAGCAAAAGACCTCCCCCTTGCTAGTTAGAACCTTACAAATGCCTGGTACCCAGGCCCATGGTCCAATCAACCTCCCATTCAGTCTTGCTGTGTACAGCCACTAGGAAACCTAGTGGGTTCCAACAATCCACATGTCTCTCAAGTGAAACAGTTTGACCAAGACTGAAAAACAACAAGGAGTGAAACCCAGAGCTTTCCTTAGCTCCTCCAGACTGCAGAACCAGACCAGATCCTAATTATCAGTAACAAATATGCAGCATTTATTTGAACAGTAAAGAAACCGAAGTTTGGCAAATTGAGGCAACTCATTGGCTCAAGAACCCACATCCAGGAGGAACAGAGCTGTTATCCAAATTGGGGGCTATCTGAGTCTCTGAGATAAGGTATGAAACACCACATCCACCCTTACAACAGCAGTAGCAGCATCAGCCTCAGCACCAACACCAGCATCAGCACCAACACCAGCATCAGCACCAACACCAGCATCAGCACCAACACCAGCATCAGCACCAGCAGCAAATGTGAACAACAAAGCACTGTTTCCATCACGCTATCTGCATTAGGTCCTCACAATAGCCCTACAAAGAGGCTACAAATGAGAACAGAGAAGCACATCATCCACACAGCTAGGTATAGGCAAACCAAGATTTGGACTAAAGATTCCCAGGTTCAGTCTAATTCTCCTTTACTATAGAGGGGACAGGTGCTAAGGGGATTAATTATGAAAACTCAAAACTACCTATACCCTTTGCTCAAGGGACACAGTAAGTGATATGAATTCCAAGGGCAACATGTCTGAGACACAACATGCTCCCTTGGTAATGGCTCCTGGTTGGATCATCTGTATTTTCACTGCATAAACTGAGTGGATGTTCAGGGAAGAGTTCATAAAATGAATGACACATGACTTGCTCCATGTTTAAAATGACTCATCTGTATATACAGCTATAGAAGACATTTCAAAGGCATGAGTACCCAGTACATGGCTGTGGATGTATCTTCAAAATAGAAGCAGAATTGAAAGCAGCTGGTAGAATTGTGGCAGGTGAATTCAAAGGCAGACCTTACTATAGTTGGACACTTCCCTGTCTCGACTGCCTGTTCCCAAATAACCAACTCAGAGGCTGAATATGAATTATAAATCCTTAGCCAATAGCTCAGGCTTGTTATTAGCTAACACTTACATTTAAATTAACCTATATTTCTATTTATGCTTTGCCACATGGTGGTACCTTTATTAGCACAGCACATTCATCTCCTACTCCCTCTGCATCTGGCTGGTGACTACAGACTCCACCCCTCTCCTTCCCAGTACTCTCACTTTGGCTTTCCCACCTAATTTTATTCTGTTCAGCTATTGGCCAGTCAGCTTCTTTATTAAACCAATCACAGCAACAAATCTTCACAGTGTACAAAAGGATTATTCCACAGCACCTTACCAACTATTTATAAGAGCTTAAATGAAAGAAGCCCTGTGATTTTTCTTTAATTTCTACCATTTTATGTTTGTAACCTTCCTCTTAATGGTCACTATCATCTTCTCTAATGTGATAGCCATTTTTTCTAAGCTAGAAATGATCATTAGCCTGTAGGATTAAAAAACACCAACCATTGTCTGATAATGTGTGTCAGTGATGCTACTTTCTAATGGTCCCATTGGCTTGCTTTTATTCAGTGCAAAAAAAAAATGCTTACTAGATAGCTAGAATTGTTCTCTTGAAAACTGAAGGAAGACGTATTTTGGCTAATAGCTTTGTAAAAGAGTTGGTTAGGAAATAAGAACTACTGCTAAGTGGCAAGATAAGTGTGCAATTAGTGACAACTGTGTAGGAAGTAAAGAGCAGGAAAATATTACAGTGAGTCTAGGCTAATGGCATGAAAATAGAACCTCCACACTCTTGAGGCAATCTCCTCAGCCTCCTCCTTGCTTTCTATCTTGAGATTTTTCCAACTGGTTGCAGGCCACACGAAAACAAAAGCCAAAGGTGTCATTCACCTTTCCCTTGCACTTGAGATTGCATTGTGAGACAGAGTGAAGTTGTTTTAAAAGTGTGTCGTATCTATAGCCTATATAAAATATTAATAATGGTATTTAATACAGTATAGTCATAACCAACATTCCTGAAAATTACTAGGTACCAGGACCTGCTCTGCTTTGTTCCTTCAGTCCTCACTAATTGTAAAAGTGGTTTATGTTATGCACAGAGGAAACCCAGTCTCAACAAGACCCAGAAAATTATAGAAGGTCATACAGATTATCACTGGAAATCTGACCAGCCTGCTCTCTTAATGAATACTCCGCTTGCTACTTTTTCTTCTTGTTCTTTCCCCGGGCTGATGAATTCACTGGAAGCAGCAAAGAAACCACATAATGGCTACATTATGATTTGAAGGTTACATAAAGATGTATTTCTCAAGGAGAAAGCTCTTAGACACAGAGAAGTGCCCTGGGTACTGAAGCCACAGAGTTCTAAGTGATGTCTCTTCCTAGAATGTTAAAGCTAGCCAGTGATGGAGAGGTAATCCATGACTTAAAATGTTGTTACATTAGAACACATACAATCTAGTCAAATTCCCATGAGTATTAAAGGTAAACCTTTAAGGTCAATGAATTTCCCCAAAAGGCTTAAGCCACATCTGGACTCTGACTCACACTTCATCCTCCATGGTCTTCTTCTTTTGGTTAGCAATGCCATTCTTTTTTGTCTGGGGTACCATATATGGATGGCCTTTACATATTCATTCCCAGTGCTTCACTGAGAGAAGCCCTGACCAATGGAATTCAATTACAGGTAATGGGGGATGAGAAGTTCTTTGCCTGAAAAGATGATGGTTCAGAGATCTCTGAGCCATCTGACTGCTAAATGAATGAAGCTTGCCTGGGAATCACACTAGACAGAGACAATGACAGCCAAGCAATGGCATGAGAACCAAGTCCCACTGAAACTGAGTTCTGGCTGTGCCTGCAGCTAACTCCTGAACTCACAAGTCACATAAGCCAGTGGATTCCTTTAGCAATATAGATATGTTTATGCTTCTGTCACTTGCAACAGAAAGTATCCTAACACAGTGTTTTTTGATCCTTTGTATCAATATGGAAATTCAGATGTCAAGCAACAGCTGGAAGCAAAGATCCACAGCTGTTACTGGTGTGTCCACCATCCAATTCATCTATACCACATGGGAAAGGAAAGATTAGGATCCCAGAAAAGAGGAGAAACTTGAAGAAATGAACATCTAGGACCCTTCTCTTAAACAAATACACAAACCAAGCACTGAAATTAAAATTATGTGTTGAAAAAAATGGGAAGGAGTCCCAGAATAAATAACTCTTTCTGTTCCCATCATAATGGGGTAGATTTGCCTGGGTAATAATAAGCTACACAATGAGACAAAGAAGAGGAAAATCAATTCAAATTATCCCACCTCCAAGCAAATCATGCACCATTTTAGCAATGAGTGAGAATGTGAGAACGATTTCACGTGTCTGTGTTTTACATAATACTGTTCATTACCTGAAGTACCAGAGTCAAAAACTATGTTCTTAGATGGGTCTCCTCACTTTGAAGCTTTGTTATCATTTTGCTTTAAAAAGGGGAGAGGAGCAAAGGGAAAGGGGAACCAACAAGTGGCCAATGGGGAAAAATGCCTAGATTGGAGTCTTGTGTCAGCTCTTGTTTTTGTGTGATTTGGGGGAAAGGCCACTGGCCTTTGACCTTGAAGGTATCTCCAAATGTGGCACCAATATTTGATACCCTAGCTTCTTTCCTAGTAGTTAAGACACTCTTTTTTGCTAGTCCGGCATCCCCTATGGCCTCTCTTGATTGCCATAAAATGCCTTTAATCTTGTTACTCAGCCAGTTGGGTGACCCTTTTCTCCACCTATCCACATTTTACCTCCTTTTGTGAAATCATGTCAAGCCATCCTCTACAAACTTCTCTTAGCTCTCATGGCACATGACTTCTATATTTTCAGAGCTTAGAAGAAGAATACTACAATTGTCATCCAGTCTAGCCTCAGCTTCATCTCACCATATTGATTTATATATTTAGCTCATTCATATATATGAACCCATGACCTTATAGCAGGGGTAGATATTCACATATAATTCTGATCACTGTCAAGTATTAAGGTGAAGGTGTAATAATGTACAATACAACTTACCTAGTGTTATAGCTTGCATCTGAAATGTTCTTGAAGGTTAGGGTGTTAACGGTTTGAGGCTGCTGGTTGCTGGGCATTGAGGAAGTGACTGGATCATGAAGGCCCTGGCTTCATCAGTAGATCAATCTATTGAACACTGAAGAGTGGGCTTAGTTAGAAGAAGCAGGTGCCTGGGGTGTGTCTTGAAAAAGTATATCTAGTTCCTCTTTATCTCCCTTTCTGTTCCCTGGTTGCTGCGTGGTGAGCAGCTTTCTGACATTATGCTCTTCTACCATGTTCCACCTTCCCAAATACTTGAAAGCAATAGAGCCAGTAGATTGTGGAATGCAGTTCCAAAACCACCATGATTGGAAATGTGCATTTTCTCCTTTGCACTATTTTTCTCATGGTTTGTTTCTTTTTGTCACGGTGATGAAAAGCTCATTCATACATTTAATTACCATTATTTCTAAAAGATTACACATACTGACAACCAAACCAAATGCAGATGCAACCACATCAGACCCACAAACCTTACATCATCTCAGCAATTACCTGATCAAAAAGAAGCCCTATTTGTCTACAATTTCACTTTGCATGGAGTAAGCAACCCTCAGTCTAAAAATATTAATACATATTTGTCTTGACTATTTCAGTAGAGATAAAGCACAGCCATAAAACTTTCAGTATAGTATCTTGTTCTAATTATATTTTATTATTTATATTACTCTCTTACTATGCCTAATTTATAAATGATAATGTATCATAGCTTTGATTACAGAGGGAAAAAACACGATGTATTGGTGCTCACTATGGTTACAGGTATTATCTTGGTTACTTTTCTTGTTATTGAGATAAAATATCTTGATAAAAATAATGCAAGGGAGAAAGGGTTTATTATACCTCATAGTTTTAGTTTATGTCACATCACATCTTCAGTCAGGAAGCAGACAATGACAAATCTTTGTGCCCAGTTAGCTTTCTTCTTTTTATGTAGTACAGGACCTAAGCACGGGTAAAGGTGTCACCCTTCCATTAAGGTGGATTTTTCCACCTCAATTAACCTAATCAGGGTAGTTTCTTCCAAGCATGCCTAGAAGTTAACCTAACTGAAATAATCTCTTACTGATGCACTTGGAGACCTGTCTCCTAGGTGAGTCTAGATCCTGTCAGATTGTCAATAGACACCAACCATCACAAGCATTCACCAGAGATCTTAGGAGGTCCTCATTCAAGAATAAGGAGAGACTGTTGTGTATTTAGTGTGCTGCCTCCCATTCTGAATCATTTCAACTCCATTTGAAATCCCACTTTAGGAACCAATTGATACAGCTTTGGCAGAGTGAGAAAACAGTCAACTATCTCAGATCTCTTGTAACATGCCACAATTATTTCAAATATATGTCATCATATTTACCAGATGTAAAGTCTGTGAAAGAAAGAAAGAAGTAAACACTCTAACCGAAAATCTTTCCTGAATGCCTCCAATGATGTCTCAGAAACTTGCTTTCATGAGATACTTTTCTTTACCAGAATCATGCATGGTATGATTCTGACCATGAGAAGAGAATACTTGAAGAGAATTGTTGGAGAGGCCAATTTTAGAATATGAGAAATTCAGTGCTCAAGTGATGAAATACAACACATTCACTCAAAGGATGTGAGGGAAGACCTCTCATTTCCACCAGAAATGTTGATTGTGGTGTGAGTCTCCATTTTGCTTTGGTATAACAAAAGAGAAAAAATAAAATCACCATGAACTTATCACACAGCAATTATATATGGATATTACAATTAAGAGTTTTGTTTTTCACTTTCCTAAACTGCTAAGTGTTTGGAGAAAAAAATACATAGGATCCTTTAGATATGGTGCTCTAGATTCACATCTGGTGTAACAAACACTCTGACAAAAAGCAACATAGAGGAGCAAAGGATAATTTGGCCTGCAAATTCCAGGCTACAGCCCATCATTGGTGCCTTCTATTGCATTTGTTTTTTCATTTTATTTAGTGTATTTTTCAGCTCATAGATTTTCGTTTGATTCATTGAACTGATCGCTTTTCCCTGTTAACTCTCTCTATCCAAACCTTGGGCTGTTGTATGTATTTCCTTGAATGATGAGCCTCTCTAAAGGAGTGGCTAGGACTTGCCTCTCTAAGATTCTCCACATACTATTTACTACATGCTGAATTTCACCGTCTTATTTTGGTTGTGATGTCAGGGTTCCTGAAAGCTCCTGATGTTTGCCTCACTGTACCGTCATGTGACTGTTGAGAGCATTCTTGTTATATGGTTTTCTTTGTGTCCATCTTCCTAGAAGTTCTAAGTAAGCTACTTATTGTCTCTAGTCCTACAGTCCGTCCCACTATTTCAGCACTGGATGATACCTTCACTCCAAGTTTGCTATGAGTTGGCTGGAGGTGAGTCACTCTTCCAAGTAGGAAAAGGCAGTTGCTATGTTGATCACCTTGAATCTGGGAACATATATAAGAGGTCGTTCAACCCCTTAAGCTACATTCTGGGCCTGAAATAGACCAAGCTTCCTCAACCATTGTTGCTACCCTGTACTTGAACACTGTAGGGTTCTGTTTGGCACTGGTCAGAGTCACAGTCAACAAACTATCTGCAGGTTCCTATCATGCCTATGGCCAATAACACTACAAAATTGTGTTACACTCTGATCCCAGCAAGGCTTGACATGTGGTCAGCTGACTGCAGAGATAGTCTTGTAACCCAAACTGGATGCAAGAAATCATAGGTGAAGCAATCAGAACTGTGCATTAGACCAATGCTATATATCTCTGCCTGGCATCAGGGTTACTCCAGAAGCTCTGTTCATGATGTAAGCCTGAACATAAGATCCTGAGTATTGGATTTTATCACTTTGCACTGAATTCCAATGTGAGATCTCATGCTAACTATCCTGTCTTGCCCTCAGTGAATGGAGTCTTCTTCCATGCTATACCACCTAAGATTGCAGAGTATTGGTAAAGGCAGGACCTTGGCCATTAAGACTAACGCTAAATTGGATCTCACTTGAGTCTCACAGTCTCAGCAATGTACCTAGACCCATGCTGTAGCTAGCAGCAATGCAGATCATGTCATGAGTCTATCCCATGGGGGTTCAAGGCTCTTCCTGGTGCTGAGATAGGTCTCTAGGATCTGTCTATGAGCTCTAGCCTGGGTATGAAGCTTTGGTTTCCTGTTTAAAATTAGCCTTACAATAGCAGTCCTAACTATGAACTCTAAAAAATTTCCTATTCTAGCTTTTGCATTCTATCCCCAGTGGGTTTGACCTTATTATTACATAACAGATAGAGGCAGTCAGATGCCTGACAGATGCAGTTCCAGGAGTTTAGTCTATAGCTGTAATGGGAAGGGTACTAGATCTCACCAAAGCAGACATGGTATTAGGCTTCAAGTCTGAGATCTGGATTTGTTTCCACCACTTTCTACCAAGGCGGTGATATCTCTTTCTTAGCTGTTTGAAGTTGAGAGAAGGAATGGCACCATTAATTCCCCCTTCCTAGATATTCTGTGTATCCTTTCTCCTTATTAGACTACAGATAGTCACTATGGTCTCTCTCACCTGTCTTCCTTGGCCCTGGTGAACATAGATTGGTACATAAGTAGCTCTTCAAACTGATGTGTTCTTGTGGAGATGACCATTACTAGGCTCTTAGTGGCCATATTGGCAATCTTCAAAGAAATTTAAAAAAAAAAAACTTCCCATAGAACAACTTAGTTTATGTATGAGCTAGTTAACATAAAAAAAATACAGAGCTGGTTAACACAAAGAAACAAAGCCTGGATGTTTGGGAGTGGGCAAAATATTGACATTTCACGTTAACAATTTCAAATAATGGTGTTAAAAGTAATACTAATAATATTTGTAGATCACTTTTCACGTCCAAAGACCTTTATATCCATTTTCTCAACTATTATTCCTAACAGTTACTTGAAATAATGCTACAGTCCAGTTGGTGAGGAAACTGAGGCATTGGCAGAGTGCCTGCACAGCAAGGACACAACTGTTAAATAGTGGAGTAGGGATATGAACTCTGCCCTCAGAGACGGCATGTGTAAGCATTCTATTTTTCTTATTTCACCTTTAATACACCAAATGGTGTCCTCGTCGCCTGTTTACATGGAACATGCGAATTTCTGAAGTGGCAACCACTCTAAACTCACCAAACCAGCCCTCCCCTGTCCGTGCTTTATGAAACACCTCTGTTCCACCCAGTGTTCATCAGCAGAGCAATGTGGTCAATCTTGTTTGGAAATTTGGACATAAGCCAGGTCAAGAAGGCTGCTCTGCTGACAAAACACCATGTGCCTCCTATTGGCTACTGTGAGTGGCTTGTAAAATGAAGTGCAGAGTCAGGAAGCCTAGAAAGGAGGGTTGAGAGTGTAAGAACAGCCTGAACTACACAGCAAAACTGTGCCAGAAAAGAAAAAAAAAGATGAGAGGAAGAGAGGGGGAAAGGGAGAAATGGAGACGGGAAAAGGGAGAGAAGAGGAGAGAATGAAAGAAGGAGAGAGAGAAGGAAAAAAGAAGAGAGAAGAAGAAGGAGGAAAAGAAATAAATGGCAATTCTCAGCATGGCTTCCAGTCCCATCATAATGTGGTTTCTGCTGCTCCTTCCAAACCCACACCATAGTACTCATTTCCGCCCCCATGCTCTGACCAAAATCTTCGATTTATCTCTTCCCACCAGCCAAGATATTTTTGTTTCCAAGCCTATCTGGACACCTGCTGCTTCCAACACTCAGCAGCTCTCTTCACAGATGACTCCTTCCCTTTCACATTTCAGATCTCAGCTAATGAACCACCTTCTTCTGGAAGTCTTCATCATCACCCCTCCCAAAGCCTCAGCCCACTGCAGTGTCTTCATCCTGCCACCCCTTTCGTTTCTTTCATAGGCATCATTCATTTTTTAATTCAGTTGTTAACTGATCATTGGCCCTGTCTACATAAAAGGCCATGAAGGCATGACAACACCAGAAACACAGGGGCATTGACTTCCTGTGCTGAATCCTTTCAGCTACCTCCAATGCATACCCAGCTACGCTTTAGGTGAACAAACTCAGAAACAGATTCTATGTGCTATTTCCTAGACAGATCTGACCATACAAGACCCTTCTTTTGAAATATTTATTATAGCTCACATAAAGCTTATGTTCCATAGGCCACAGCATTTAAAAAGAAAAAGCCAAACCAAATGAAACCCCCCTATTATTCAAAATAAAGGACACTGAAATTATCCTATTTCTGGTTATGTTAAAAACAGCTGTGATTTAAAATTAATATTGTGGAACAGTTCTGATGAAACATTTAAATGTATCTAATTAGTATAATTACGTTCCATTAGATTAATTTAAAGGTGTCTGGAACTTTTTATGATTTAAGTAATATAAGATTTTTTTTCTTTCAAGAAAAAATAACTACAAAAGCCAAACTTCTACTCTAAAAGGGATTCTTCTTTTAAATATAAACAGTTATTGGAATTTCTAAGTTTCTCTGTGTGCTAGCCTGAGTCTTTAAGAAAAAAATAATAAAATAAGTGTTGTGGGCTAAAAAGATGCTGAAATCGTAACACCCTGTACTGCCAATGTGAGTTTCTTTGGAAGTGGAATCCTTGCAAAAGATCAATTAAAAGGAATGTGTAGAGCTTAATCCAATGTCTGTGTTCTTAAAAAGAGAGAACTGAGATACCAAGAATTGAGGGCAGGTGATGTGAAGAGACAAGAGAACACTATCCATAAGAAACCAAGGAACCCCTAAGACTACAGATGGGAGGAGAGAGACATGGAGGAGCCTCCAGAAGAAACCAATCCTGCAGATACTTTAATCTCAAACTTATAGGCCTCAAAATTATAAGACAATACATTTCTGTTATTTTCATATATATATATATATATATATATATATATATATATATATATATATATTGATCGGTTGATTGATTGATTGATTGATTTGGGTGGGGTGCAAGCATACCATAGCACATGGGTGGAGGTCAAATGACAACTTGAAAGAATCTGTTCTTTCTTCTACTATGTGGGTAACAAGTATCAAACTCGGGTCATAAGCAAACGCCTTTACCTGTCCTACCAGCCTATACACTTCTGTTTTCAAGTCATCTAGTGTCTAACACTTTGTCCAGGCAACCCCAAGGAACTCACACAATAGATTGGATCTTTGAGAAATTAATTAGGGATGATATCCAAGAGAGAAAATGAAAATGACATAAAAGGAAGCTATCAGCTAGAGAAGGAAGGTTGGGTTTAAAAAAAATCTTAGGCTGCCTCTCAATTCTAGGAATGGGCTTCCTGATGCCACTGCCCTGACTCTTCATTTTACAAGCCACTCATTTTACAAGCCACTCACAGTAGCCGATAGGAGGCTCTCAGTGTTTTGTCAGCAGAGCAGCCTTCTTGACCTGGCTTATGTCCAGACTTCCAAACAAGATTGACCATATTGCTCTGCTGATGGTGTAACAGAGGTGTTTCATAAAGCACGGACAGGGGAGGGCTGGTTTAGTGAGTTTAGAATGGTTGCCACTTCAGAAATTCTCATTTTCCACATTAAAAAGCTAGGTACAGCCACAGCATGCCTGTAGCTCCAGCACTGTTGGAGGTGGAGACAAGAAGGTTGCTGGAGACTGTTAGCCAGCCATTCTAGCTAAAACAGTGAGTCCAGATTCAGTGAGAGACTTTGACTCAAGTAAAGAAGCTCAAATGTGATAGGAAAGGCATCACACCTCCTTCTCCTGCCTCCATTCATATGCATAGAGATGCATACACACACATGTGTACCACCCCACATGCATGCACTATGCATACATCTTACATCACACACACATACACACACACACACACACACACACACACACACACACACACACACACAAGAACATGAAAGATGTTATTTTCTGACCATCGTCATGGATAGTGACATGTTTATGGTGGTTTGATGATGGCCATCCATCCTTCCAAACTTCCCTAGCAGAAGTTGTATTCCACAAGGACCATGCAGTCATAGTTGTCTCTGTATGGGCTACATCTGCTCATGTCTACTGCTTCAGTGCCACTCTCTCACAGCAAGCTACCCTTCAGCCACACAGGCCTTTCTTCACTACCTCACCTTTGCCCAGAATGTCCTTCCTCCTCCTCCAACTTCACCTTTACTTGGTCTGCTCATCCGTCAGTGTCTTTAACATCCCTTCCTAAGAAGCTCCTTATACCTTTCCTGAGGTCTGTGTAGCATCACTAAGTCAATATCCAAACCCAAATTCATGATCATTTTCACCAGCCCAGTCCTCTAGCCCTGTGAACAGTACCAAAGTACCAGGCTTGACCTGCCAGGCTTGATCATGCCTACCCAGGTGGAGCTATCTGAGGGTTAAAAAATGCAGAATCCTGGCTCTGCCAGGACAGGACTCTCCAGATAAGTATGCATATATCTTCCTAAACAACTGTAGGCATGGTTTCTATACTTACAGTCCCAATAGCCAAGGCTAACATATTTACCTTTATCACCATCATCATCATCATTGGCATCATCGCCATCTGCATCATCACTACCATCATTGGCAAGCCTGTTGTTATTATTGCTGTCATTTTGTAAAGTCAGTAGCACTATGTCTCCAGTATGTGCATATGGGAGCCTGGCAGACAGTGGGTGGGCTTGAAGACAAATCAGGGTTTTAGCCAGATAAATGGGCCAAGGAGCTGCAACACCAGAGGTGAGCATCCTGCTCCGGTTCCATTGCCCTCAACCTTCAGCAGCACTCATTTTTCACAGTCACCAAAACCATTTCACAAAACTTTGAGTACCCATTCATCCATCCACCTGGTGTCAACTGGGAGTGATTTAGAAAGATTACAAATCTTCGGTGCCTTTCCATTGTCCTTAGAATAGACAAAACTCTTGCCTGAGATCCCAGGGCAGCCTGCACTTGGAACACCATGACATTAAGTTTCAATTTGGGGATGATTACAATGTGGGGGAAAGAGATGGAATGCACAATCTAGACTAAGTCATCTGTTTCTCCAATTAAGTGGCTCCAAGAGATTGACTCGAGGACTAGCACTTAACTTTAGCCCATCCAGGTTGGTAGGTATCTGAAGAGCAGGGGATCCAGCTCAATGGTAAAACGTCTGCTTGGTATGTGCAAGGCCCTGGATCCCATTCTTGACACGGCAAAAACAGGAAAGGCAAAAGGGTATCTTACACCTATGATCTCAACACCCATACCTCCTACTCCATTCCTGGGTAACACAGAAAAGGAGAATGAGTTCCAGGCCAACCTGGGCTGCATAGTACAACTCAGCCTCAAGCAAACATAAAACAAAACAGCAAATAAAATTGAGAGTATTTAATGTTAAGAAGAATTTCTGCTTCCCTATGGGTGTGATTAGTAGCTCTAAACCCTGGGAACTCATGACAAATATCCCATCAAAGGTGTATCAGCCTCAGAAAAAAATTGAGCCTGAGAAAAGAAGAGCAAACAGACAGGAAAATGCCTAGGTCTCCATGATGTGCTAATTTCCAGCCTCAGAAAAAAAATTGAGCCTGGGAAAAGATGGGCAAACAGACAGGAAAATGGCTAGTTCTGGGTCTCTATGATGTACTATTTCCTTAAACAACCCTCATCTGGAGTCAGATACTCCTGGATTCTGATTATACGAATTAATAAATCCATATATACACAGGGTTTTCTGCAACTTAAAAGTGAAGCATCCTAGGACACTAATAGCTACATACAATTGTCCACTGAAGACTTCAAAGTTTCTAAAGATCTCTCTCTCTCTCTCTCTCTCTCTCTCTCTCTCTCTCTCTCTCTCTCCCTTTCCCACACTCCCCCTCTCCCTGCCCCCCTACACACACAAAAAAAAAAATTTATCATCTTGGCTAGGGAATTTTCTGTTTTCTAGCAACATCATTAATTTGTGGGCTTCCTGTTTTTTTTTTTTTTTAAATCCTATGTTTAGCTGATCATGCATATAAAATATGCTTTTAAATAAACTTAGCTTTTTTTCTATTCTAAAAAGAAGCATGCTCATTAAGAAAAATTTAAAGCCATTAAAAATAACAGGGAGAGTCACTGTTAACATTTAGAGCTTATGTTATGCATTTTTATATACAGTTTTAGGTATTTTTAATGTGCCTCAGCATGTACAATATAGAAACAACATTTTTGTCTGTGATTTTTTTTCATTTGACATTAAAAGTATTTGTGTGGATCATTAGAAACTTTTTGCAAGCATCCTTTCAAATGGTTTCATGACTTCCCACTGAGTACTATTATTTCTTAAGGTTACATAAAATTAAATGGTGGCTTTTGTGTTTTTTTTTTCTTTTTGCAAAAGAATTCTTACTCACAAATAAAGGAAAGGGTTACCAGTGGTAGAAATGCTTGTCACCCCCAGCGGGTAAAGCTTTGGGGAGTCTTGAGGGAGGAAGTGGGAGCACACCAGCATGCTCTCAAGCTCTCGGTAGGCATTTCTCTATCAGTCCTATCCGAATAACGTTTTTGGTCCTTAGACTATACTGAGGCTCATGGCCACCTGCGTGCTTCATATTCTATGCACAGAGAGATTGACTCTAGCTTAATCCAGTCAGCAACTTCCTAGGCAAAGAGAGCTCACTAGTGCAGCCCCATTTGGGTGTTCATCCTTAGTACAGTCCTCTTTACCAGAGTATGGGGTTGTGAGGGAGGTGACTGACAGTACAGAAAATCTTACACTGACATGGATTTGAACCTCACCATAATGATGAGAGGTTCTCACAAAGAAACAAGACCTCCATGACTCGATCTTTGAGAAAATGCCAATTGTTTACCATGGCCACTCCTAGTTCACCCTCTCCAAGCCCGGGTATCCCAGTCTTCCCACAGTTCCTTCAGCTAAGCACTACTCTCTAAACAACTCCCAAACAACACTAGATTTTCCTGCTGAGCTTCACAGGGATCAGATAAAAAGGTGCATTGTTTTCGTTTCATTTATTTTTTGTGTTAAAAAAAAATCTCAATTATGTCTGATTTTTAAGACCAGATTTAGCTGAAGCCAGCCTGTGCTAATTTGCAAGGCCACATGGGCTTGTTCATTGTCTCTCATACAAAACACTTCCCTCCACATTAGCGTCTTCTTCAGAGTTGATTCATTAAGCTTTTGATGTTCACTGTGTGCCTGTGGCAACCCCAGGGCTTGGGGAGGTGGGGGTGTATTCAACTGCTGGGGAGGAGATGGGATGGGAAGGGTGAAGGATTTCAGTTTCTCCTCTGGATTCCACTGCTCTTCTTGTAAACATTCACTGAGAAAGAATGCTCTGAAGTTTGCAGGCTTTTGAAGGGCACAGTTAATAAAATGTGTATCTCTAAGGAGACGCAGGAAGCCCGCACAGCCTGTTGCTTGCAGATCTAATCCGCAGTGCACACACCTCATATCTGTTAACTGTTCGAGTTCTGATCAGCATTTGGTGAAGGGCACTGCAGCCCTGGAAGAAGCCCCTTCCCCTAGAAACTGTCAGGACAAAATCATAAACAGGATCAATTTCAGATCCTAAAGCAGCTTCTGGTGTCGTGGAGAACAAAAACAAAGCACACGCTGGAGCCTGAACCAAAAAAGCAAAAAGTCTTCAAGATAGAAAAGCTCCTTGAGGAAGAGATCATGTAAAGTCTCTGAACATGAGCTGCCCTCGGATGAAAGGTGACGGTAGAGAAGAGATTCAAGTCAAAGGAAAATAGATAGATAGGTAGGTAGATAGGTAGGTAGATAGATATCTAGATAGATAGATAGATAGATAGATAGATAGATAGATAGATAGATAGATAGATAGATAGACAGATAAATAAATAAATAAATAAATAAATAAATAAATAAATAAATAAATAAATAAATAAATAAGAAAGAGATTTCTAAAGTGGAGTTTATTTAGTGATCATTGTGAAGTCCAGTAAGGTCTCAGCAGAAGGTGCAATTGGTTTTTTGGGTTTTTTAAATTTATTTATTTTGATTTTGTTTTTGTTTTTGTTTTTGTTTTTCGAGACAGGGTTTCTCTGTGTAGTTTTGGTGCCTGTCCTGGATCTTGCTCTGTAGATCAGGCTGGCCTCAAACTCACAGAGATCCGCCTGGCTCTGCCTCCGGAGTGCTGGGATTGAAAGCATGCACCACCACCACCTGGTGCAATTGGCTCTTTTAGAGGAAGGGATGCTAGAAACACAGAGATAAGATCACTGGCAAACTCGGAATTTTGCAGTTGTGGAGCTAGGGAGATGGCTCAGCAGTTAAGAGCACATACTGTTCCTGCAGAGGACCTAAGTTTGGTTCCCAGACCCTCTGTTGGGAGGCTCATAATCACCTGTAACTCCAACTCCAGGGGATCTGATGCTCTCTTCTGGTCTCCAAGGGCAACTGTACTTACATGTACATACTACACACACACACACACACACACACACACACACACACACACACACACACAATTAAAAAATACATTTTAAATTAAGTAAGTATTTTAGTTTATTTTAACCATTATGTACATTAATATGGAGGTTCTACAAAATAAATTTAAAAATATGATGGAGCAATCCCACCCCTGTATATATCCAAATGAGGGTTGCATGTGCTGAAACTGTGTTTACTGTAGTGCTGTGCTATTTTGCTTTCATTGCTGTGATAAATACCACGGTCAAATTTAACTTGGAGAGGAAAGGGTTTTTTTATTGTATAGATTATAATCCATCATGAGGGAAGCTAAGACAGGAACTCAAACTGGAGGTTGAAGCAAAAACTGGAAAGGAATACTGCTCACTGGCTTGATCCTAGGTTCATGGTCAGCTACCTTTCTTAGATAGCCTAGACTCACCTGTGTATGGTTGGTACCACCCACAGTAGTATGGACATACCTATATCAATTAACAATCAAGAAAATGCCCCACAGACATGCACGCTGGACAATATGAAGAAGGAAATTCTTCAAATAAGGTTCCCTTTTCCTAGGTATATCAAGTTGACAACCAAAGTTAGCTATCACAAGCAATATTCATAATAGCCAAGATATGAAATCAACCATGCATCCATCAATTATAAAGAAAGTGAACATACATATCATGGAATACAATTCACCTATTGAAAGGAGGAAATCTTGTCATTTGTAACAACAGGGATGATCTCAGACTACATTACATTAGTGGGGAGGTGGGGGAGTCAGACACAGAAAAACAGATACACATATAGCTGTAGGCTTTGGCTCCTTCTCCTAATCAGTACATCATCAGACAGGGACTGGGTTGTCTCCCTTTAACATTATACTGAATAGTTGTTGGGTTTTGGGGTTTTTTTTCAATTTGACATAAGCTAGACTTACCCAGGAAGAGGGGATCTTAATTGGGGGATTGCCTCCATCACATGGCTTGTAGGCAAGTCTGTGGGGTCATTTTCTTGATTAATGAATTACATGGAAGGGCTCAGCCCACTGTGGGTGGTACCAGCCCTTGGCAGGTCATCCTGGGTTGTACAAGAACGAAGGCTGAGCATGCCATGGAGAGCAAGATAATAATCAACATGCCTCCACAGTCTCTGCTTCCATTCTTGCCTCCAGTTTCCTGCCGTGGGCACCTGTCCTGACTTCCCGTCATGATGGACTGTAACCTATAAGATAAAAATAAATTCTTTTCTCTATGCATTGCTTTTGCACAATGTTTATCACAGCAATAAAATTAAGACAAAAATATTTTAGCATCATTCCTTACTGAGCAGTCACTAGGAAGCTTTTTGAAAAGCCACTCAACATTAGCTATAAAGTCAAAAGTGCCAAGCGCAATCAGTACAGTCATCAAACATTAGGGATGAGCTAATCACAACCTGAACTGAAGCTGAATAACCTGGAGCACGTAGTTCACTGTGGAGTACTGTGGACCCTTTTCTACCAGAGCACACACTGTTTCTTCAGTTGTCCCACTGCAGTGTGAAAAGAGGAAAGTGTACAAGTAGGGTATGTGGATAAACAGCCTTATAGACCAGCAGTAGATAGAAGTGATGCCAAGCATTTCCATTTATTAAGAGAATTATCTGGAGTTACAGAGGTGGCTCAGCAATCAAGACCCCAACTTGAATCAGGGGCAGGAGCTTGGTCCTGCCTCAACTTGATGTGCCATGCTTTGTTGACTCCTATGCTGAAACGTTGCCCCTTTCTGAATGAAGATGGAGGAGTGGATAGGGAGGGTAGAAGGGAGGTGCAGGGGGAGGGGAAGGATGAGAAACTGTGGTCAGTATGTGAAATCAATGAAAAAAATAAATTTAAAAAACTGGAGAAAAAAGAATGAGCACTTGCAAGTCCTACTGAGCACCTGAGTTTACTTTCCATATGAGCAGGCTCACAAGTGCATATTAGGTCCAGATTTGGGAAATCTGATACCCTCTTCTGGCTTCTGTGGGCATTGCACTCACATGGCAGACACACACAAACATGAACACACACAAATACACAGAATTTTTTTTAATTAAAACCATGTTTTTAAATGAGAGATATCTATACCCACACCTGAAGTTTTGGAGCTAGGCGCCTCAGATGGAAAGAGTGGATTGTCAGTTGGATCACCAGTGAGGGGCACATCCTTCAAAGTAACCTCCACTTCTATGTGACTTGCTGAAGTGGGTGTTTTGCTCTGGTGCTAGTATGAGTTTGTTCTTTAATGGAACAGATATGCATCTCACACTAATCAAGGGACAAGACAAGCTTAATGTTCTCATTTTAGACTTGGATAATAGGAGAGGTCAAGAATCAAGTTTACTACAAAGATCTAAGTGATACTGCCTTGGCAGTTACATTTGATTCCCCTACCCCTAATGTTGTTTCAATGCTGGTAATTGAAATCATTTTAATATGTTGGTTGTATTTGTTTTATATGTCCTTCCAAAATATTTAATATAAATCATAATTTTTCTGTTGGCCTCCAAGGTTTTTATTTTTAAAATATTTATTTATTTGTATTTTTTATTTTTTTTTATTTTATTTTACCTGCATAGGTTTGTGCACCACGTGCATGCAGTGCCCACGAAGGTCAGAAGAGGACATCAGATTCTCTAGAACAGGAGTTACAGGTGGTTATGTGCTGCCATATGGACGCAAGAAACTGAATCTGAGTCCTCTGAAAGAGCAGTCAGTACTCTTAACCACTGAGTCATCTCTCCAGCCCCAACCTCCAAGGCTTGTTAGAAAAATAAATTATTTTATTGACAAAAGTGATCCCATAGAATTAGCAAATAATATAGTGTCCCAGGAGGCTGAAGAGTTTCATCCTAGCCAGGTGTGGCAGCACACATCTGAAATCCCAGCACCTTGGAGGTGCAGACAGGAATTCAAGGCCATACTCACAGTACAGCAAATATAACAAGTTCAAGGCCAAACTGGGATACATGAGGCTCGATCTCTCAATCTCTCTCTCTCTCTCTCTGTCACACACACGAAAGAAAGAAAGAAAGAAAGAAAGAAAGAAAGAAAGAAAGAAAGAAAGAAAGAAAGAAAGAAAACAGAGTTCCAGAGTTCTATCTTATAGACTAGTGACTGCAGTTAGTGATACATTATATTCTTGAAAAAAACAGCAAAGGAAGTGGACACTGGGCCAGAAAGATGTCTAAACTGGTACCAGCACTTGCTACAGAACCAAACCACCTGAATTCAACCCTGGGAGCCCACATAGTAGAAGTAGAGAGCTGAGGCTACAAATTTTCTCTAACCTCAACATGCACATCACAGCACACACACATGCACATATACATACAAAAAATGTAAAAATGTTTTAAAAAGAAATTGGCATAAAGCATTCTCATCACAGAGAAATTAACCTTGAATAATTCACATATTAGTTAGTTGGACTGAACCATTCTACAATATATACATAATTCAAAATAGCATGACAGATACATACAACTTTATGAATCATTTTAAAAATAATTATTTGGCTAAGTCTTGGGGCTTCAGTTCATAAACTGTGAAGGAGTCATAGAAAGCTTTCCAGTCAGAAAAGAGGAAAGTATTACTTGTACTGAAGGGAAATATCCTGAGTCAGTAAGAGATGGCTTGAGGGAGGGTTGAGGAGTTACATTAGTTTTAGGCAGGAAAGCATATGACCAGAATTTTGACAGTATCAAAAAGAGGTGGGGAAGACAGAAGAAAATTTTTTCCTGTGATAGAACTATGACAGTGACAGTGCTTTAATAACTTTCTTGCTTGATGTGAAATATAGGAGGGATATACCCAAGCTGGATTTGTCAAGGAAGGAGGAGACATGTTAAGGAAAAATAAATACAAGTTATTAAAATTACATGATGAGCCAACAGTCTACAAAGCATTTCTAGACATTTCTATTTCATTTAGCATGATGCCCATATATAAGCTTTGGGCACTGAGAGGATGGGAGGGGAAGGAGAAGCATTCTATGTGTTAGGTACTCCACCTCCACTCACTCCAAGACCTGAGAAGCTGTGCATGCCTGGAAAGCACAGCCTGTCTGCCTAATGATCAGTGGTGAGACCTAACATCAAGTGAGTGTAATGGAACCAGAGGATCAGCTGCTTGCCTGGCACCTTGGGAAGGGCAGAGGTGGGCTGGACACCATACAGAGCCCCTGTAGTTTGCTGGGCACACAAATGGACAGGTAAAATGTTTGATGAGTTAAGTGGTCTTAGGTTGGTTTATAGAAGAAGAGGCACAAGCACCCTCCTCTATGGCTGGTCCCTACCCTTAAGCCAAATCATCCTTGCTTCTTCTGGATCAGAAGGAAGGACATTTGTATCCCCAGGGATAGAAATGACCAGGGCTTTCAACTGAAGTCCAGGAGTGAAGCTAACAAGAAAAGGCTAAGCCATTTCAATTCTCTCTCCCTTTGCGATTGCATAGCTGGAATGAGAGTGGGCAGAGAAGGTCCCAGGCTGATTCTGCACAGGCACAGGCGCTGGTTATCTTTGCCTGGACATTATTCCATGCATAACATGAGGATTCATTATTTTCTTTACTTTTCTGAAGGGAAGGGTTCCTTAGAGGACAGGATGATAGAGGCTGTGTACAAAAGCAGATTCTGTAACACAAACTGTGTGCTCTCCATGTAATATCCTGAGGATAGCAATTGCAGAGAGAGAGAGAGAGAGAGAGAGAGAGAGAGAGAGAGAGAGAGAGAGAGAGAGAGAGAGAGAGAGAGAGAGAGAGAGAGAGAGAAGAGAGAGAGAGAAGAGAGAGAGAGAGAGAGAGAGAGAGAGAGAGAGAGAGACAACAATTTTTTCATCTTTCATCATACACTTAACAAGTGTAAGCAGCTCTGCTCCAGGTGGTACAAGCGTAATATCATGTAAGCCTCCCAAGAATGCTTTGTAATTTAATTCTTTTTTTTTTCAGGTAGAACATAGGATTCAGAAAAATTAAGACTCAGATTCAAAAACACAGCCAACATCAGGATGAAATTTGAGCTCAAGCTCACTAATAGCAGGGCTCATTTGCATAACATCTATTCTACAGCATCTCCAAGGGACCTTGAACCCAGTGATCTTCCACAGGGCTGAGCTCAAGGATAGACCAGGAAGAACAGTCTTTCTGGACAGTGACTGCTTCAGTAGGCACAATCA